>NW_027397088.1:1289950-1460937 GCF_003265705.2 Callorhinus ursinus
GATTAAGAATTCCTCATATCAGTGAGGTCATATGATACATGTCTTTCCCCGATTGACTTATTTCACTCAGCATAATACCTTCCAGTTCCATCCAGGTCGTTGCAAATGGCAAGATCTCATTTCTTTTGATGGCTACATAATATGCCATTGTGTGTGTATATATATATATATATATATATATATATATATACACACACACACACCACATCTTCTTTATCCATTCATCTGTTGATGGACATATTGGCTCTTTACACAGTTTGGCTATTGTGGACATTGCTGCTATAAAGATCGGGGTGCACACACCCCTTCGGATCCCTACATTGGTATCTTTGGGGTAAATACCCAGTAGTGCAATTGCTGGATCGTATGGTAGCTCAATTACAACTTTTTGAGGAACCTCCATACTGTTTTCCAGAGTGGTTGTACCAGCTTGCATTCCCACCAACAGTATAGGAGGGTTACCCTTTCACCGCATCCCTGCCAACAACTCTCATATCCTGACTTGTTAATTTTAGCCATTCTGACTGGTGTGAGGTGGTATCTCATTGACGTTTTGATTTGGGTTTCCCTGATGTTGAGTGATGTTGAGCACTTTTTCATGTGTCTGTTGGCCATTTGGATGTCTTCTTTGGAAAAATGTCTGTTCATGTCTTCTGCCCATTTCTTGATTGGATTATTGGTACTTTGGGTGTTGAGTGTGATATGTTCTTTATACATTTTGGATACTAGCCCTTTATCTGCTATGTCATTTGCAAATATCTTCTCCCATCTGTTGGTTGTCTTTTGGTTTTGTGGATTGTTTCTTTTGCTGTGCAAAAGCTTTTTATCTTGATGAAGTCCCAATAGTTCATTTTTGCCCTTGCTACCCTTGCCTTTGGCCATGACTCTAGGAGGAAGTTGCTGAGACTGAGGTCGAAGAGGTTGCTGCCTGTGTTCTCCTTTAGGATTTTGATGGACTCCTGTCTCACATCTAGGTCTTTCAACCATTTTGAGGCTATTCTTGTGTGTGGTGTAAGGAAATGGTCCAGTTTCATTCTTCTGCATGTACTAGCCCTTTATCCGATATGTCATTTGCAAATATCTTCTCCCATTGTCGGTTGTCTTTTGGTTTTGTTGACTGTTTTTTTGCTGTGCAAAAGCTTTTTATCTTGATGAAGTCCCAATAGTTCATTTTTGCCCTTGCTTCCCTTACCTTTGGCCATGTTTCTGGAAGAAGATGCTGCAGCTGAGGTCGAAGAGGTTGCTGCCTGTGTTCTCCTTTAGGATTCTGATGGACTCCTGTCTCATATTTCAGTCTTTCAACGCTTTGAGTCTATTCTTATGTGTGCTGTAAGGAAATGGTCCTGTTTCATTCTTCTCCATGTGGCTGTCCAATTTTCCCAACACCATTTGTTGAAGAGACTGTCTTTTTTCCATTGGACATTCCTTCCTGCTTTGCCGAAGATTAGTTGACCATAGAGTTGAGGGTCCATTTCTGGGCTCTCTATTCTGTTCCATTGATCGATGTGTCTGTTTTTGTGCCAGTACCATATTGTCTTGATGATGACAGCTTTGTAATAGGGCTGGAAGTCCAGAATGCTGCCAGCTTTGCTTTTCTTTTTCAACATTCCTCTGGCTATTTGGGGTCTTTTCTGGTTCCATACAAATTTTAGGATTATTTGTTCCATTTCTTTGAAAAAAGTAGACGGTATTTTGATAGGGATTGCATTGAATGTGTACATTGCTCTAGGTAGCATTGACATCTTCACAGTATTTTTTCTTCCAATCCATGAGCATGGAATATTTTTCTATTTCTTTGTGTCTTCCTCAATTTCTTTCATGAGTATTTTATAGTTTTCTGAGTACAGATTCTTTGCCTCTTGGTTAGATTTATTCCTAGGTATCTTATGTTTTGGGTGCAAATGTAAATGGGATCAACTCCTTAATTTCTCTCTCTTTTGTCTTGTTGTTGGTGTATAGGAATGCCACAGATCTGTGCATTGATTTTATATCCTGCCACTTTACTGAATTCGTGTATGAGTTCTAGCAGTTTTGGGGTGGAGTCTTTTGGGTTTTCCATATAAAGTATCATATCATCTGCAAAGAATGAGAGTTTGACTTCTTTTTTGCTGATTTGGATGCATTTTATTTCTTTTTGTTGTCTGATTGCTGTGGCTAGGACTTCTAGTACTATGTTGATTAGCAGTGGTGATAATGGACATCCCTGCTGTGTTCCTGACCTTAGGGGGAAAGCTCTCAGTTTTTCCCCATTGAGAATAATATTCACTGTGGGTTTTTCACAGATGGCTTTTAGGATATTGAGGTATGTACCCTCTATCCCTATACTCTGAAGAGTTTTAATCAAGAAAAGATGCTGTACTTTGTCAAATGCTTTTTCTGCATCTATGGAGAGAATCATATGATTCTTGTTCTTTCTTTTTTTAATGTATTGTATCACGTTGATTGATTTGTGGATGTTCAACCAACCTTGCATCCCAAGGATAAATCCCACTTGGTCGTGGTGAATAATCCTTTTAATGTACTGTTGGATCCTATTGGCTAGTATTTTGGTGAGAATTTTTGCATCCATGTTCATCAAGGATATTGGTCTGTAATTCTCCTTTTTGATGGGGTCTTTGTCTCATTTGGGGATCAAGGTAATGGTGGCCTCATAAAACGAGTTTGGAAATTTTCCTTCCATTTCTATTTTTTGGAACAATTTCAGAAGAATAGGTATTAATTCTTCTTCAAATATTTGGCAGAATTCCCCTGGGAAGCCATCTGGCCCTGGGCTTTTGTTTTTTGGGAGATTTTTGATAACTGCTTCAATTTCCTTAGTGGTTATTGTTCTGTTCAGGTTTTCAATTTCTTCCTGGTTCAGTTTTGGTAGTTGATACATCTCTAGGAATGCATCCATTTCTTCCAGATTATCTAATTTGCTGGCATATAATTGCTCATAATATGTTCTTATAATTGTATTTCTTTGGTGTTGGTTGTGATCTCTCCTCTTTCATTCATGATTTTGTTGATTTGGGCATTTCTCTTTTCTTTTTGATAAGTCTGGCCAGGGGTTTATCAATCTTGTTAATTCTTTCAAAGAACCAGCTCCTAGTTTCGTTGATCTGTTCTACTGTTCTTTTGGTTTCTATTTCATTGATTTCTGCTCTGATCTTTATTATTTCTCTTCTCCTGCTGGGTTTAGGCTTTATTTGCTGTTCTTTCTCCAGCTCCTTTAGGTGTAGGGTTAGATTGTGTATTTGAGACCTTTCTTGTTTCTTGAGAAAGGCTTGTATTGCTATATACTTTCCTCTTAGGACTGCCTTTGCTGCATCCCAAAGATTTTGAACAGTTGTGTTTTCATTTTCATTGGTTTCCATGAAATTTTTTAATTTTTCTTTAACTTCCTGGTTGACCCATTCATTCTTTAGTAGAATGCTCTTTAGTTTCCATGTATTTGAGTTCTTTCCGACTTTCCTCTTGTCTGAGGTCTAGTTTCAAAGCATTGTGGTCTGAAAATATGCAGGGAATAATCCCAGGCTTTAGTACTGGTTGAGACCTGATTTTTGACCTAGGATGTGATCTATTCTGGAGAATGTTCCATGGGCACTAGAGAAGAATGTGTGTTCCATTGCTTTGGGATGGAATGTTCTGAATATGTCTGTGAAGTCCATTTGGTCCAGTGTGTCATTTAAAGTCTTTATTTCCTTGCTGATCTTTTCCTTAGATGATCTGTCCATTCAGTGAGTGGGGTGTTAAAGTCCCCCACTATTATTGTATTGTTGTCGATGTGTTTTTTTGCTTTTCTTTTTAATTGCATTATATAATTGGTTGCTCCCATGTTAGGGGCATAGATATTTATAATTGTTAGATCTTCTTGTTGGGTAGACCCTTTATGTAGGATATAGTGTCCTTCCTCATCTCTTATTACAGTCTTTGGTTTAAAATCTAATTTTCCGAGATAAGGATTGCCACCCCAGCTTTCTTTTGGTGTCCATTAGCATGGTAAATGGTTTTCCACCCCCTCACTTTCAATCTGGGGCTGTCTTTGGGTCTAAAATGAGTCTCTTGCAAACAGCGTATCGATGGGTCTTGGTTTTTTAATCCCATCTGATAGCCTGTGTCTTTTGATTGTGGCATTTAGCCCATTTACATTCAGGGTAACTATTGAAAGAAAGGAATTTAGTGCCATTGTATTGCTTGTAAGGTGACTGTTGCTGTATATTGTCTGTGTTCCTTTCTGGTCTATGTTGCTTTTAGGCTCTCTCTTGGCTTAGAGGACCCCTTTCAATATTGTAGGGCTGGCTTCGTGTTCGCAAATTCCTTTAGTTTTTGTTTGTCCTGGAAGCTTTTTATCTCTCCTATTTTCAATGACAGCCTAGCTGGATATAGTATTCTTGGCTGCATATTTTTTTCGTTTAGTGCTCTGAATATATCATGCCAGTCCTTTCTGGCCTGCCAAGTCTCTGTGGATAGGTCTGTTGCCAATCTAATGTTTCTATCATTGTAGGTTACAGATTTCTTCTCCTGAGCTGCTTTTAGGATTTTCTCTTTGTTTCTGAGACTCGTAAATTTTACTATTAGATGTCGGGGTGTTACCTATTTTTATTGATTTTGAGAGGGGTTCTCTGTGCCTCCTGGATTTTGATGCCTGTTTCCTTCCCCAAATTAGGCAAGTTCTCCGTTATATTTTGCTCCAGTATACCTTCTGCCCCTCTCTCTCTTTCTTCTTCTTCTGGGAATCCAGTTATTCCAATATTGTTTCATCTTATGGTCTCACTTATCTCTCGAATTCTGCCCTTGTGATCCAGTAGTTGTTCATCTCTCTTTTTCTCAGCTTCTTTACTTTCCATCATTTGGTCTTCTATATCACTGATTCTCTCTTCTGCCTCATTTATCCTAGCAGTTAGTGCCCCCATTTTTTATTACACCTCATTAATAGCCTTTTTGATTTCGATTTGGTTAGATTTTAGTTCTTTTATTTCTCCAGAAAGTGTTTCTTTAATAATTTCCATGCTTTTTTCAAGCCCAGCTAGTATCTTTAAAATCATGGTACCTAAGTCTAGGTCCGACATCATACTAATGTCCATATTGAGTAGGTCCCTGGCAGTCGGTACTGAGTCTTGTTCTTTTCGTTGAGGTGATTTTTTCCATCTTGTCATTTTGTCCAGAGGCGAATAGATAAATGAGAGAACAAAATGCTAACAGTGTAACAATATCCCCAGAAAATATACTCTAAACAAATCAGAAAAGACCTGAAACCTTGGAAAAAGAAAGGGAAAGAAAGAAAAAAGATAAAGAAAAGGAAAAAGAAAAAGATAAAAACAAACAAAAACAGAACAAAACAAAACAAAACAAAAAAAACAGAATATGATCATACATGATCAGGCCGGTGCATAGATCAGTGCCACACACTAGATTTTGGGTGTATTTTGGTCTGTTAGAAGAAAGTGCCTCCCAAAATTTTAAAGAAAGTAAAACTTATATATGTTCACAAATAAGGGTTGTTACAATGAAAGGATGGAATATGACTGTAAAAATGAAAATTATAAAAATTTTATAAAAGGAATTGATAAGATAAGAAGTTGGTTGAAAAAAGAAAGAAGAGATTTTAAAAAAAAAGAAAAAAACAGGGAGAGAATGTGATCAGGCAGGAGAATAGAACAAAGCCATATACTAGATATTTATGGTATATTTTGATCTGTTAGAAGAAACTGTATGTTAAAATTTTAAAGAGAGAACAACTTATATATATATATGCCAAAAATAAGGGTAACTACTATGAAGGGATAGAATGTGACTCTAAAAATGAAAAATAAAAATGTTTTTTAAAAACGGGATTGATAAGATGTTGCTTGAAAAAGGGAAAAAGAATAATTAAAAAAAAGACAGTTAAAAAAATTAACTTTGAAAGACTAAAGAATCATGGGAAAAATGCCATGGATTCTATGTGCAGTATTCCCCTAGCGCTGGAGTTCTGCCATTCTCATTGATCGTTAAACTTGGTCTTGGCTGGCTGTTATTGGTATCTTGTGGGGGAGGGGCGTGTTGCTGTGGTTCCCAAATGTCTTTGCTGGAGGTGGAATTCTCCCGCTCTTGTAGGTCTGGGCTAAGTAATTTCCTCGTGTTTGCTCTTGGGAGCTTTTGTTCCCTGCAAGCTCTCCGTACAGCCTTGGAGGACGAGAGTGAAAATGGCGGCCTCCCAATCTCCGCCTGGGAGGAGCCGAGAACTCGGGGCCCCACCACTCAATGCGTCCCCAGAGAAAAGCAGTCAATCACTCCCATCTCCCCGGTCTCCAACGAACTCTGTGCTCACCCGGCCTGTGACTGAGTGTTTCTATCTCTGGCACCCAACCCCGTGTGGAGTCTCCAAACCCCGCAGATCCCCGCGGTGTGCTCCTGCGCCGCTCCTCCCGGGGGAGGAAGGTGAATCTCCCTGGATCTGCTGCTTGTTGGGTCCCTGCTGGAGGTGCAGTGGCCTGACAGTGCCACAGATCACAGTTTATGGCAACCCCCAGCTGAGAGTCTGCTCCTCGGCTCCGTCTCTGCAGCCGGCTTCCCCGCTCCGATACCTGGGAGGTCTGCTGTACTCAGGCACCCCCGGTCTTTTTGTGACCCCGAGGGTCCTGAGACCACACTGTCCTGCAAGGGTTCCACCCCCAGCTTAGCCACTGGAGCGACGTCCCTCAGCGGAGCCGACTTCTAAAAGTTCCGATTTTGTGCACTGAGGCTCTATCACGTGCCAGAAGCAGCCAACGGAGGCCCCCTCCCCCACTGTCTATCCTCCCGAATATTGCCTCGGATTCACTTCTCTGCACATCCTACCTTCCAGAACGTGGTTGCTTTTCTGTTCAGAGAGTTGTTGCTATTCTTTTCTTCGATTTCCTGTTGAGTTCGTAGGTGTTCAGAATGGTTTGATCCCTATCCAGCTGAATTCCTGGGACCAGACAAAATCCAGGTCTCCCACTCCTCTGCTGTCTTGCTCCGCCCCTTCCTCATTCATTTTTTGTGAGATGTGGGTTTGACCCTGGCTTTGAAATAGCAAGCAGGGACTGGTAGGAGAACTGATCTTTGGTCCCTGTCCTCACGTGTCTCTTTCTTGGCAGCAACCTGGGCTCTTTGTCTCTCAGTGGAGTCTGCCTGACAACTCCCTCACTCAGCCTGGGCTCGTGATAGCTGACCTGGCTGAATCAGATTTCATGGGCAGCCTGGACTTTTTCCATCTGTTTGTCCATTTCTTTAAAGACACCTATATACACAACTTCTAAGTTCATGCTTCTCAAACAGATATATGTGCTCCCTGCCATGTGCTCAGGAATATGAGAACATACAGGATCAACATGACACTTGCTGGAGTGGTAATTCTATTGGAGACTTTTGGTGGAATCAGGAGGATTCCTGATGCTGTCTCTGCTCTGTGCCCCACCACCATCCCACTGACCTCTGCTTCAGGGTGGTGGACACTTTCTTTGTGCCTGCTTCCCTACTGCCCCAGACTCACTACCTCTCTCAGCTCCTCTACCATAGGCTTTCACTAAATTGAAGTTCTTCCTCACCCAGCAGTTAGACATCTGGGAAATGCCAAAGAAGTTAATGCCCATGGGAGCAACTCTTAGTCAATAAGGGCAGGAATCAGTGCATATATTCCCCAGCTTCCAGTTCTTCAAAAGGATGATTCTCTGAGGTACACTTTGTGTAGTTTCTCAAAGGATTGTAATGAAATTCAACTCCATTTACCCACAGTAGCAATCAGCACAACAGTATACTCTTCATGGCTTCTTTTCCTTCTCTGTCTCCTTCTCTCTTCTTTCTCATTTGCATGGGGAAAATTTGAAACTAGGATGCACAATACTCAATATTACTCAAATACAAAATAAGTAGATTGTAAAATTTACACAAAATTGTAAGATACACAATAGCATTTAAAGAATTAAGGATGGAGCTGTACTGAGGTACTATGCATTTGCTTTTCTGTCCATGGGGTAAACAATAGTGGACAATAACTCTAAATTCTACAGATTATTTATTTGCTGCTGCTTTTCTTACTGCCCATTCACACCTCAAACTCCTGCACCTTGGCTTCAGACCCCACTTCTCCACTGAAACTCCTAATTTGTTAACTTCTGATCAGCCAAACCCGTGGACAGTTTTGAGTTCTCTTCCTAGACCTCTGTACTGCTTCTGAAAGCAATGCTTGCTGTCTCCTTCTTGAAATTGTCTCCCCTTGTTCTGTTGGATGTAAACTTTGTGGTCTCTCTCTACATCCTTTTCCATTCTTCCTTTTCTTGCTTAAATCCACCGATGTGTAGCTTTTCTGTTCACTTTATCTTATGAATGCTGCTTTTTTTTATGTTGCACTTATTTGGGCTATTTATTTTCAGTTGGCTTATTTTAGAATAAAAATTAAGAGGCAAACTATTTAAAAATAAATTTCCTTAGTTCATATTGTTTACATTTGTATCAGAATAGAAATAGGATTGAAACACGTAGAAAAATCACACTTGACCCCAGACATGTAGTATTTCTCATAGGACTCCAAGTGCAGAGTAAGTGACTAACGTGTCAAGTGATATGATTTGTCATTTTTGAACCATGTATAAACAGTGACCTGCTTGATACCTAGTAAATTTAATAGGTGATTATTTGTATATAGGTATAATCTGTGTAATAGATTATAGTACAGTATATTTAATTCTCAGAATAATGATGGGAAAAATATTTGACACTCAAGAAATGAGATTTAGTTGTCTTAAAAAAATTGTAATTGGTTCTCCTGAAATATATCCAATATTATAAGCAAATACATCTTCAATAATGATAAATAAAGATTCAATCATCTTTATATGAGAAGTTTGAAAAATATATTTTAGTATAATAATGCTAAGCAGGCTATCATTTTCAGGGCAGAAATGCCTAGAGTTGACTAGGTATCAAAATATAGTTGTTTTTTTTTTTAAGATTTTAGCTATTCACTTGAGAGAGAGCACAGAGGGAGAGGGAGAAGAAGACTCACTGAGCAGGGAGCCTAACGTGGGGCTCGATCCCAGGACCCCGGGATCATGACCTGAGACGAAGGTAGATGCTTAACCCACTGAGCCACCCAGGCACCCCCAAATACATGTGTTTAAGAGGGAACAATCTTAACCTGGAGGTGAAAAAAAATTTGCCACAGTGGCATGATTATTACCCTTGTTGTTTTCAAAACGTGTAGATTGAGAGGTTATTATTTCATCAGAATACTTATTTTATTCTAAGTATCTATTTTAATAATCATTTAAATTTCTCCCATCCCCAGAAGGAGTGGGGGAAGGGCAGAGGGGGAGAGAGAATCTTAAGCAGGCTCCACGGTGGGTGCAGAGCCGGACCCGGGGGCTCCATCTCAGGACCCTGAGATCATAACCTGAGCTGAAATCAAGAGTCAGTTGCTCAACAGGCTGAGCCACCCAGGTGTGCCAATAATCATTTAAAATTTTTGTTCAAAGTAATCAGAACTGTCCCATCTTCTCTAGCAATAATTTACCTGTTATAGGAAGGGCATTCTTCATTTTTCAGAAACAAAGTCACTAATTACTTATTTTATATGTGTTTGTTTTTCTATATTAATTGATTACCCCATCTCCTCTCCTCTGCTCCCCCTTCTTTTTTACTTCCCTCTCCTTCCTTTTTCTCCTTTCACTTTCTCTTCTTGACATTCCAAGTGCTCAAATTTTGTATCAGTTAACTGTACTCTTCCATCTTTATAAACATGGTGCTTTTCTCTTTAGCTCATGACTAAGTTCCTTGGCCAACTGCTTTATGGAAGCGTTGGGAATAGAAATGTCACATAAAAATGGAATGAGTTGTGAAAACAGGCAGTTCCCATCTCTCCCAACATAGGCAAATCTTTGAATGACCTCCCTGGGAGGAGAGAGCCAAGGGCATATCCTGATTTTATAGCATAAACTTCAGGATATTGAATGAAATATTGTTATGACATGATTAAAAATGAAATGCATTTTGGAAAGTCTTTAAATGTCCAATGGTGCTAAGATAAATTTTACTATATTCATGATTATTCCTTCTACTATTTCTCTTTCCGGTTATTCACCATGGATCTTATGTGAAGCCTATCGCAGGGTGAAACAAAGCAAGAGCAGGAAAGGTGCTTTCAAAAGAGCTCAGTTAATACATTCGGTGGTATTGTCATTTTCCTGGTCAAAGATGGCATTGTTGGAGTGAGCATACATAAACTTTCCTTCCCACTGAGTAGACCACGTGGAAAAACGCTTATTTTATTTTTTCTTATAAGAATAAAATTGCAATCTTTCAACAGAACATGTTGATTATGCCATCTGGCACATAATTTCTATGCTTAAATTAAGCAGAGTAATCAATTCAGTGTTGAAAGATATTATCCGTTTAACATTTTTTTGCCTAAAAGCAATTCGAGAAAGTAGGACAAAAAATAAGTTGTTTTCATTTCTAAGTATGTGAATTATATAGGTCTTGAATATTTTCTTCCACAAAGAGGAAAATTATAATTTATAAGTGGATAGCTATGATCTCCTGGGAGTTCTCGTCCTGTAGTTATGCCAAAACTATACTGTATTACAGGAACCTACCCTGGGAGATCAGGTGATTGTCAGTTGGAAATCAGCATCAGTTAATGGATGGTATAATTAACTGAGTATAAAAACCAGTCTTAAGGAGTTGCTTACATTTTGTTTGGACTTTTCTTTTTTAAGCAGTTTGTGAGTTCAGGTTGCTGCCAGTACTAAAGGCATGAATAAATGAGTATAATACACAAATTAGGCTGCACCAAGGACTACCTAACAAAGTTAAGTAACTAGCAGGTGGTGGAAACTCAAAGAGTGAAAATGGTCACTTTTTAATGGGGAAAAGGAGGACTCTTTCAGCAGGATCTCTTTGTCAGTTTCTTCTTTCCCATTTTCTCCCCGCATGTGAAGTTGTAAATCAATGCTCATTCACCTAAGAACTTCTTCCCAGTGAACAGCATAAGCCACAAATAACCTCTGACCAGCCTGTAGCTGCTAAGACAGAGTGGAATTGATCAATGCGTGGTGGTACCAGGAAGCTCAAACATTTGGAACAAATTGCCAGCGAAAGAGAGCCTTGAACTGAAGGTATACATTCAAATGGCAGAAAAACTGGGGAGAGATAACAACTAGTTAGAATTTCTTCTTTCATTTGAGTTATTTTTTAAAAATTATTTTAAAATAATGGTTAAACTTTAGGTTTTGCTGCTTTAGTTAAGAAAGAATGGGTGCCAGCTTTAGCAGCACATACACTAAAAAAAAAAAAAAGGAAGAATGGGAAATTTACACTTATGGGGGTGGGGGAAGCATCATCAAGGCTTAGCCATCTGGAGTCACACTATCCCGAGTCTTTGATGCCCACCTGCCTGTTGAGGTCTTGGCACACCTGTTGACTGCCTGGGGGCACTCAGGAGAAAAGAAAACTTAAGTGCTTTCATATCAAAGGAAGTGTATGAAGTAACTTCAAGCACTGCAAATGGAGTTTTTTAAGAAGAAAGTCTAGATTCTAGCTCTAGCTCAGAGATAGATCCACAATAGATTTGGAAAATAGATACTATAATTTTTGCTACAAGAACATTGCATAATGATAATAACAACGACAATAATAACAATACTTTCTATGGCACTTAGTTTTCAAAGCATATTCATGTGCTTCCCATTAACCTGCTATAAGCTAATATAGTAGACACAGAACATAACAGTAAGTGCAGAATTGGAGAGAGATCCAGGATTTGGGAGCTAAGGAAGTTGAAGTGCTCTGTCCACTGTGGAAAAATAGCCTATCATACTCGGCACATAAGCTTAGGAAATGCTCTCTCACTATGGTACTAATTGAAAATCATGGTTAATTGCTTGCATTTATAAAAACAAGGGCAGTGTATCTTAGAGTCTGGCAGTGAAAGTCCTCTTAGAAGCTGCTCCGTGCTTCACTGAGTCTGAGACAGGAGGAGCAGACAGAACCTGGACAGAAGCCCCTTCCAAGGCTTTGCACTCTGCCGCTCTCCTGGCAAGCTCTTTAAGACTAGAACAGTCCTCCTGAGCACAACTCAGTACATTATGGGAATTGGACACCATACTCTTGGCTCTCAAAAATGAGAAAGAGAGGGGGTTGGCAGGGGGAGAGGCAGAGAGAGAGGCCAAGCAAGAAATTAGAAAAGATCAAAGGTACATTGACCAAAAAAGATGAAAGACATTTTGCCAAAGACAAGCATGACCTACCATTCTTGCTAGAAAACTTGAGCTGATGAAACATTTCAGAAGGATTAGTATATAAGTGCACCTGGGAAAGAATTTCTCTGATGCCTTAGCTTTCAGACCATTTTAGCAGTGAATCAACAAGTTCCATTTGTAGAAAGAAGAAAGTTAATGTAATGAGCAGTAAAAGCACAACTCCAGAAGGACTCACCTCATTACTTCAGAGACACGCAGCCAGACCCGCACACTTGCACTTGCCCGGCCCTTTAACTCAAGTGTTCAGTATCATTGGAACCACCAGTGCCTTCTCCATTTTCTCCGTTTGTTCAAGAAATTAATTTTAAAAGTGAATTAGAAGACTTTTAAGTTCAGACCCAATGTGTTTCATCTCTTTGCCATGGTTTATAGTCCTAGCGATGCCTCCTGGCTCTCCTGACCACTTTTGCTAACCATTGCCAAACGCTACAAGATACAAAAAATGATAGAAAATGAATTGCCCCCATATTCAAGGCTGGAGAAAGGCATGAGCTGAAGAAATTCTAATAAAATTCTGACTCTCATACAATTTGACCTCCCTACCTTTGCAATATGAAATGAGATTTTATATACAATTTCCACGGCAATTTACAGGTGTTAAATTAGGAACAGGGGTAGAGAGAAGGGGATAACCTAATGTAGCAGCAATAGAGTTCAAACAAAGTTTGTTTCCTTTTTTCATATTATTATCTGGGTGTCTGTAAAATTTCATGCAAATCAATCTTAATTTACTATGTGTTTTGGCGCTTTCATAAAATATTCTGACCATGGTATTTCTACATTTTAGCTGCAAAGTTCTCCATAAATAGAGCACTTATTACATTTTTTTAATACGTGGAATGATTCAGTTAGTACAAGAGTCCAGAAGAAGAAATGTTTACTCCAGGTAGAGAAATCTAGCTTTTTACCAGTTCCCAAGAGCACTGCTAATGCCCATGTGTCATTCAGACTTAGAGGAATGTATAAGGAAGACAGTGTTAGAACACACCATCCCTAGTATTTGTCTCATATTGTTTCTACCACTAGTCTCGGTTAAATTTGGCCCAGCTCTACGGATCAACAAATTGTAAAACTAAGTGAGCACTTAGTAAAAACTCTTAGGTAAATTTGGTCTGAATCAAAAGATTTTGTTGGAAACCCAATCCTGTGTTTCAGTGAGCCTGGGTGTGGCTCTGTCTTGAAATTTATTCCTTCACATTCATTTTGGAGGATGGGTGAGGAGAGGCAATTGAGTGATAAGCAAACCTTCCCCGGCAATCATAGTTGGTAGAAAATTAAGGATTAAACTGGGGAGGTTATTCTCAGATGATGGTTGATTAGGCCAGTCACGTAAGAATCAAATCAGGAAAGCACTGCAAAGTCTGACATTTGGTGTTACTTAGGGTGAAAGCTTGAAAACTTAGAAGGCTCTTCAATTTAAGTTGGAAGGATTGGGGGTGGCGACACAGAAATTCCTTAGAAGGCCTCCTCCAAGGAGTTTTTATAAGTGTGTGTGTGTGTGTGTGTGTGTGTGTGTGTGTGTGCCCTTGTTTTTACAGGAGAATCACATCCTTCGGACCACCCGTCTGTCTCACGTAGGCAGAGCATGTCATGGGTCCTGTCTCCCAAAAGTGAGTTGAACGTTATTGGGGCTTTTGCTATTGTATTGACTTGTGACTAAGAGAGATCAGTGTTGCATTATTTGGATTTAGTATGCTCAAACTCGTTTCTTTTCCACATTCCAGGAGGATTTCTTCCTTGGAAAAAAAGGGGGGATAGGAAAGCAAGTTCCAGTGTTTTTATTCAAACATAATCCCTAATATCCTTTCTGGGAGCTCCCCAAAAGGACAGTTGTTTTTAAAAGGAAAGTATCAGTTAAGACATACCATGTCACTAAAGGGACCTTTAAAAAGTCATTTGGCCTCCTAGCAGGACCACACTCAGAGCAGAGATCACAATCTATCCCTTTCTTTAAAATCTCCAAAATGTTTTTGAAACGGTTAATAATAATAAACGAGATAAGGGAATCCAGGTGGCATGGCAATGTGGGCACCAACAGCAGTTCCTCTATATGTTAGGTGTCAGCCAATTTGCAGAACAAAGCTGACCACGTTTTATAAGTAGCATTTTAAGAAGTGAAGTATTATGTACCTTTCAGAACATGTGCTTCTATTTATTCTTTGTCAGCATGCTGGGGCACCTGTGTTAGTTTTATGCCACTGCATGCAGATTCTTTGACGAGTAGAATTCTGGTAAGTTCCAGCTGTTTTTTCACCTGTGGGAGCACAAAAGCAAAAATCTCCTAGAACTTTGAATCTGAAGCGCTAAAATTATTTGGAAATTACCACCTCATTTGCAATATGTTATTTCTGTTTATTAAATGCCCAATTAAAAAAATTGGTCTTCTTAAGGGTAATAATAGCAATGACTGAAGATAAGCAATCATATTTGTAAGGTTAATATAGTGCTGATTGTGGTTATTGTGAGAAGACAAAATAATAACTGGTTGTCTTCATGATTTATGTTATTTACAGATCTACAGTGGTCATTATTTTTATCTACCAGGTACTATGCTAAGGACTGCACATGCATTATCCAGCTGAATACTTCTAATAACCCTATGAGAGAGCTATCAGCATCCTCATTATCTAGACAAAGAAATAGAAACTTTAAAAGGTAAAGTAACTGGCAAAATGTTGGCCAGGCAATAAGTCAGATAATGTACTCAAACTCAAGTAGTCTGATTTCAGAGCCTCAAGTCGAACTATTTCACCAGAGTCTCACAAAGGGTGGGAACCAGAACACTGGATGTGAAATAATTTCATTTTTTTAAAGATTTTATTTATTTATTTGGCAGAGAGAGAGCACAAGCAGGGGGAGCAGCAGAGGGAGAGGGAGAAGCAGGCTCCCCACTGAGCAGGGAACCTGACACAAGGCTTGATCCCAGGACCCTGAGATTGTGACCTGAGCCAAAGGTGGATGCTTAACTGACTGAGCCACCCAGGCACCCTGTGAAATACTTTCAGATAATACATGGAGCAAACTTACAGAACTATCTGAAAAGGTTTATTTATTTTTGTTATGTATCAGAGAAAAAAATAAAACTAGCCAATCCCCCTTCTCTCCCCACCTCCACCATTGTTACTGTCCCTGTGGCCCTTCAATGCAGAAAACTCTTAAGTGGTTTCCAGAATTTCTACTCTAAGGGCAGTTCTTAACACAGAAGCCCAAGTAATGATTATGAGCGAATAACACTTCATGACATTTGCCTGCTAAAAACTCTCCAGTGATTTCTCATAATATTCAATAGAAAATCCAAACTTCTTCCCAGGACTTATGAGGTCCTATCTGGTTCTTACTTGACTCTGAAGTCTCACCTCCAGGCCTCTCTGTCTTCCTTTCTTTGTCTCATCCACACCAGCCTTCTTGCTATTCCTTGAGTATAGTGGGCTCATTCTCACACTGAGAATGCACTCACGCATTTACCCTTCTGTTTTCCATTGCTGAGGACTTCCGGGCTGGGCTTGCAGTCAAGCTTCCACCCAAATATCACTTCTTTAGAGGATTGCTTACCCTCCTCCATTTTCTTGTCTTCTCTTTACTTTCCTTTAGTTTTCTTCATAGCACTTAGCTGACACTGTATTTGTAGAATGCCCTGTATTGATTGATTTATTGATTGATTGAATATCTTCTTCATTAGAATGTAATCCCCATGAGAGAGGGTGTTTCTCTCTCTTAGTTACAGCTATACTTTTGGCTCCCCAAAATGTGTCACAAAGCATGTGCTCAATACGTATTTGTTAAATTAATTCATGAATCAAACTGATGATTTCATAGCTATGATTGCTTGGAATGAAGATAAAGGTTGGTTTGTAAAGGAAAATATTAAGGGAATTTAAAGAGAGCTATTAAGAAGTGATAATACAGGGGTGCCTGGGTGGCTCAGTCTAAGTGTCTGACTCTTGATCTCAGCTTAGGTCATGATCCCAGGGTCTTGAGTTCAAGTGCTGAGTTGAGCTCCACGCTAGGTGTGGAGCCTACTTAAAAAAAAAAAGTGACAGTACGATGGACATGACAAAAATCATGAAAGTAAAATAAGAATACTGAAGTTTGGACAACACTGTTTATGTTATATTCCATGTAATTAGTTAAAAGTGAGGTTATTGCATTTTCTGTAAACTCTAAGTAATGAATAAGATACATGCATAAAATAAGCCCGTTGGTTAAAATATGTACCGGCCTGTGTAGACTAGTAAATCTTTGTAGAAGGTTAGGATTGCATCTAGAATTTGAGTAACTAACATAATTAAATAAATTGAGAAATTTTGTTATACCCCCTTCTGAATTCTCTTGGACAAATGACATTACCTGATCTGCAGATAAATAAATAAATTTCTATCTGATTCAGAAACAGCACTAGCTAGTTAGTAATATCCTTTTGTTTTCATTTCACTGTATGTGAATACCACCCAACACCTGTATATTATCAGCTTCTAAAAATTAGGTAAATTGTGTTGAATAAATAGCTGGATGAAACCAGTAAGAAACCGATGTGATAAAAGAGAATATATTGATTATTTTACTGTTGAACCAGCCAAGGAAATTATTCTGAACCAAGATCAGAACACAAGGAGAGATTTTTTAGTTCATATAACTGTTTCTAGAAAGGTAGCACATAGAGGAAAAACATACAAATTACAGTTTACTTTCCGATGCTGAGATTGCACTAAGATTTTATAATTGCACATATAAAGAAAATATAATGCTGAAAATTAAATTGTCTGACTCTTTTGGGAATTTTGAGCTGCTTTGTGAATATGGAGTTTGTTATAAATCTGTAGTAGCTGTAAAAGGTTGAAGTCTCCTGTCTTGATGGGTGTTTCAAACCAGTAGGGTCTGTTGCCATCACTCACTGTTCGTTCACTGCTCACTTTCATCATTGCCACAGCATACTTTTGCCTCTCTCAGTCATGATTCTAATTGCCTTTCATCATTCCTGTAGTGAACATGTACCATTAAAAATACCCATAATTAAATCTCTCACCAGAAGAAATGAAGAGAACTTGAAGTTTTAAGAATTTTAAATGGAGAGAAAAAACAGGGTGTGGAAAGTAACCTAAGAATGACAGCAGCTAACTGATTGCTTGACTCATTCCCAGAACTGGGTTTCTTTGGGGAGTGTGTTGAAACATTGTTTGCAGGGTTTTGGCAAGATCTATTGGAAATAAGGGATGTTTCGATAATGTTTATTTGATTCAAAAGTGGCTAAAGGGAGAAAAATCTTTGAGTGAGTGTACCGTGCTCTATAATTCTGATTTGGCAGTGAGGAACACAAGACTGAGGGCTGCTGGCAATGCTCCTAAATGACTGCATTGGCAGACTCTAATAACTACAGTAACTCAAAGTCTTGACCCACTCTCAAGGGTTCTTTGATATATTTTTCCTCTCATCATTGTTCAAAATTGTTGAACATAGAGGGCCTTCATTCATTCATTCATTCATTCATTCAAGAATATTTAGCACATATCTATTATGTCCTGGGCACTCTTCTAAGTGCTAGAGACACAGCAGAAATGAAATGACAAAAATCCTTGCACCTACACAGCTTACATTCTAGTGGGGAAGATAAATAATGAAAACATTAAAAAATTTATGGTATGTTAGCTGTGACAAATACTATGGAGAAATAAAGAAGGAATAGGGAGTTTAAGCTAGAGCTTAATGCTTATGGAACATTCTCCAGGATTGATTGTATATTAGGTCACAAAACAAGTCTTAGTAAATTTAAAAAAGTCATATCAAACATCTTTTCTGACCATAATGGTATGAAACTAGGAATCAATACAAGAAGAAAACTAGAAAATTCACTAACACATGGAGACTTAATATATTACTGAACAACCTATGAGTCAAAGAAAAAAATCAAAAAGGAAATAAAAAAATATCTTGAGAAAAATGAAAATGGGAACATAACATATCAAAACTTATAGGCTGTAGCAAAAACAGTTCTAAGAACAAAGTGATAATGATAAATGCCTACATTAGGAAAAAAGAAAGCGCTCAATAAGCCACCTGACTTTACATTTCAAGGAACTAGAAAAAGAAGAACAAAGTAAGCCCAAGTTTAGTAGAAGGAAGGAAATAACAAAGATTAGAGCAAAAATAAATGAAACAGAGACTAAAAAGACAATAGAAGAGATCAATAAAATTGAGTTGTTTTTGAAAAGAAAAAAGAAAATAGAGAAATCTTTAGCTAGACATAACAAGAAAAAAAGAGAACTCAAATAAATTAAATTGTAAATAAAAGAGGAGAAATTACAACTGATAGCACATAAGTACAAAGGAACATAAGAGACTACTATGAACAATTATAGATAAAAAAACTGGGCAACCTAAAATAAATAGGTAAATACCTACAAACATACAATCAAACAAAACTGAATTACAAAGAAAAAGAAAATCTGAACAGAGCAATTACTAGAAAGGAGAATGAATCAGGAACAAAAAAATTTTCAATAAATAAAAGTCCAGGACCAGATGGCCTCACTGGTGAATTCTACCAAGCATTTAAAGAAGAATTAATACCAATATTTCTCAAACTCTTCCAAAAAGTAGAAGACGAGGACACACTTTCAACCTCATCTTATGAGGGCAGCACTACCCTGATACCAAACTAACTAGGACACTACAAAAAAAGAAAATTACAGGCCAATATCTCTCATGAATATAGTTGCAAAAATCATCAACAAAACATTGACAAGCTGAATTCAACAATACATTAGAAGGATCATACACTATGATCAAGTGAGATTTATTCCATGGATGCAAGGATGGTTCAACATCTGCAAATCAGTTGATATACCACACTAACAAAATGAAGGATAAAAATTATATGATCACCTCAATAGATGCAGAAAAAGCATTTGACAAAATTCAACATCAATTCACAATAAAAATTCTCAACAAACTGGATATAGAGGAACAGTACCTCAACATAATAAAGGCCATATATGACAATCCCACAGCTAACATACTCAATGGTGAAAAGATGAAAGCTTTTCCTCTAAGATACAGAATGAGACAAGGATATCTACTCTCACCCCTTTTATTCAACATAAGACTGGAGGTTCAAGACTGGTCCAAGCCAGAGCAATTGGGTAAGAAAAGGAAATAAATGGCATCCAAATTGGAAAGAAAAAAGTAGAACTGTCTATTTGTAGATGAAATGGCATTATGTACAAAAAACTCTAAAGAGTCCACCAAAAGATTGTTAGAGCAATAAACAAGTTGAAGGATATAACGTTTCTATACACTAACAATGAACTATCAGAGAAATCAAGAAAATATTCCTAATTGCAAAAGAATAAAATACCAAGTTAACCAATGAGGTAAAAGATCTGTCCACTAAAAACTGTAGGACATTAATGAAATAAATTGAAGAAGACACAAATAAATGGAAAGATTCTGTGCTCATAGATTAGAAGAATCAATATTGTTAAAGTGTCCATATTACTCAAAGCAAACTACAGATTTGATGCAATCCTTATCAAAATTCCAATGGCATTTCTCACAGAAATAGAACAATCCTAAACTTTACATGGAACTACAAAAGACCCCAAATAGCCAAAGCAATCTTGAGAAAGAAGAACAAAGCTGGAGACATCACACTTCCTGATTTTAAGCTATATCATGAAGCTATAGGAATCAAAACAGTATGGTATTGCCATAAAAACAGGTACACAGATCAATGGACAGAATAAAAAGCCCAGAAATAAATCTATGCATATATGGCCAGTTAATTTATGACAAAGGAGACAAGAATATAAATAGGAAAAGCATAGTCTTTTCAGTAACTGGTACTGGGAAAACTGGACAGCTATATGCAAAAGAATGAGACTGGGACCCTTATCTTACACCATACATAAAAACAACTCCAAATAGATTAAAAATTTGAACATAACACCTGAAACCATAAAACTCCTAGAAGAAAACATAGAAACATAGAAGGTAAACTCCTTAACATCGGTCTTGGTAATGATTTTTTGGATTCGACGCCAAAGGCAAAGGGAACAAAAGCAAAAATAAACAAGTGAAACTACGTCAAACCAAAAACTTCTGTATGGGGTGGTGGGGCGCCTGTATGGCTCAGTCAGTGGAGGATACAACTCTTGATCTTGGGTTGTGAGGTTGAGTCCCACATTGGGGGTAGAGATTACATTACAAATAAAACATAATAAAATCTTAAAAAAAATAAGGCTCTGTACAGGAAAGGAAACCATCAACAAAATGAAAAGGCAACCTATAGAATGTGAGAAAATATTTACTAATCATATATCTGACAAGGGGCTACTATCCAAAATGTTTAAAGAGTTCATAGAACTCATAGCAAAAACAAAATCTGATTATAACATGGGCAGAGGAACTGAATAGATATTTGGCTTTTTTTTTAAGATTTATCTATTTATTTTGGAGAGAGAGAGAGAGAGAGAGCATGCTCATGCACATGTGAGTGGAGGGAGGGGCAGAAGGAGAGGGAGAAAGAATCCTCAAGCAGACTCCCTGCTGAGTATGGAGCCCAACTCAGGGCTTAATCCCTGAGATCATGAGATCATGATCTGACCCAAAAATCAAGAGCCGGCTACTTAACTGAGTCACCCAGGTGCCCCTGAACAGACATTTTTCTTTCTTTCTTTTTTTTTGTTTTCCTCTAAAGATTTCTGCTTTTTTTTTTTCCTCTAAAGATTTTATTTATTTATTTGTCAGAGAGAGAGAGCGTGCAGGAGCACAAGCAAGGGAAGCAGCAGGCAGAGGGACTAGCAGAATCCCCGCTGAGCAGGGAGCTTGAGGCAGGACTTGATCCCAGGATCCTGGGATCATGACCTGAGCCAAAGGCAGATGCTTAACCAACTGAGCCACCCAGGCATCCCTCCCCTGAATAGATATTTTTTCTAAAGAAGACATGCAGATAGCTAAAAGGTATATGAGCAGGTTGTCAACATCACTAATATTTTTTTAAAAATCACTAATATTTAGAGAAATGCAAATTTAATCCTCAATGAGATATGACCTCATACCTGTTGGAATGGCTATCATTAAAAGGACAAGAGATAACAAGTATTGTTGAAGATGTGGAGAAAAGAATCCTTGTGCACTGTTGGCAGAATGTAAATCGGTGCAGACAGTATGGAAAACATTGTAGAATGTTCCTCAAAAAAAGAAACAAAAGCAAAAACAAAAACCCAAATCACCATATGATCCAGTAATCCCATTTCTGGGTATATATTAAAGAAAATAAAAAATAAGATATTGAAGCAATATCTATACTCCTATGTTCATGACCACGTTATTCACAAATGCCAAGATATGGAAACAACTAAATGTTCATCAATGGATTCATAGATACAGATGTGTATATATACAAGGGAATATTGTTCAGCCATGAGAAAGAAAGCAAATCTGTTATTTGATACAGCATAGATGGACCTCAAGGGTATTATGCTATGTGAGATAAGCCAGACAGAGAAAATCAAATACTGCATGGTATCCCTTAGAGGCAGAATCTAAAAAAATAGAAAGATCCAACTCAGAAACAGAGAATAGAAAAATTGTTGCCAGTAACTAGGGGGTGGGAGGAATAGGGGGTTTGGTAAAAGGGTACAAACTTTTAGCTAAAAGATAAATAAGATCTTAGCATCTAATGTAAAACATGGTGACTATAGTCGACAACACTGTATGGTATAACTGAAATTTGCTAAGAAGAGTAGATCTTAAATGTTCTTATGAAAAAAAAGTGAGGTGATGGGTGTGTTAATTAACTAAGTGGGGCAAGTCTTTTCACAATGTATATCAAATTACCACAATGTACACTTTATTTTTTAAAAAAATTTATTCTTCAAATTTTTATTTAAATTCTAGTTAGTTAACATACAGTGCAATATTGGATTCAGGAGTGTAATTCAGTGATTCATCACTTACATACAACACCCAGTGCTCAACATGACAAGTGCCCTCCTTACTACCCATCACCCATCTATCCAATCCCCCACCCACATCCCTCCATCAACCTTCAGTTTGTGCTCTAAGAGTCTCTTATGGTTTGTTTTCTTCTCTCTCTCTCTTTTTCCCCCTTCCATACGTTCATCTGTATTGTTTCTTAAATTCCACATATGAGTGAAATCATATAGTATTTGTCTTTCTCTGACTTATTTTGCTTAGCATCTCTAGGTTCGTCCACATCCTTGCCAATGGCAAGCTTTCATTCGTTTTGATGACTGAGTAATATTCCATGGTGCATATATACCACCTCTTTAACCATTCATCAGTCGATGGATATTTGGTTTCTCTCCATAGTTTGGCTATTGTTGATAATGCTGCTATGAACATCAGGTGCATGCATCCCTTAGAATCAGTGTTTTTGTATCCTTTGGGTAAATACCTCTTGGTGCAATTGCTGGATCATAGGGTAGCTCTATTTTTAACTTTTTGAGGAAACTTCATACTGTTTTCCAGAGTGGGTGCACCAGTTTGCATTCCCACCAACAGTGTAAGAGGGGTCCCCTTTCTCTGCATCCTCACCAACATCTGTTGTTTCTTGAGTTGCTAATTTTTGGTCCTGGCTTTGTCTTCTCCCTCCCAAGGGGTGGTCCATTAAAATCCGGAACGTAGGCCATCAGGATTGAGCATAGATTGGAATGCAACCTCTTGGCTCCAGTGCTGCTTACTCCTGTGGATAAGAACTTTCTTGCTCAGGCTTCTGAGGAATTCCTTTACTTTCTGCCGGTCCAATCATGTGTCATGATAGATTTTTTCCATACCCCCCATACTTCCTGCATTTTTATTTGTGTTCTATTAAGAGTGGCTTCTGTGAACATCTAGTATATTATATCTTATATTACACTTTCAAATAACACACTTTAAGAAAAATAACTAGTTCCAAAAAGAAAATCTTGTAATAGCTTTGGCTTCTTTTTATTCAGTGTACACTTTTTTTGTATTACATGAATCCAATAATTTCATGACAAGGGGGAAAGAAAAAGCTTCAGAGCACCAGTATCAACTGAATGTTCTATAGTAAGGAAAAATAAGCATTTTTTTATGCTTTTATGCATTTTAATTTTTGCTTTTAAATGCTAGAATGTGGCAAGGGAAATGAGTAAGGAGAATTTAAGTGCTGCTAAGTCCAAATAATTTTAAAACTAATAGGTTTCTTTCTAGGGTGAATTTAATGAAAGCATCAAAGCAAGATATTTAATTATTTGGTTTTCTTGATGCACCAAATTAGAAAGAGTCCAGGAAAGTTTCTGGTGGAAAAAAGAAATCCTATACTTTTAAGTCAATTTTCCACTTCATGTTAGAACTCTAGTAACTTTGTAGTTTTAAAATGTATCACAAGCATATGAAATTTAGCTGATGAAGAACATTCTTTTTACTTTTGAGGAGACTTAATCTAGAAAAGGGAGTCAATTCACACAATTCTACCTTTGTGTTTGAAGTTCTGGCAGAAATGTATTAAATACTGGCTTTGACTAGAATTCATTTGACAATTTATAGGACAATCAAGCTAAGATCTTAACAATTTAAAATTGTAATTAGAGAAGAGCCTATTAATCATGAGTATTTGGAAATGGAGAAATGCTTTGTTTCTCTAACATGGGTCATTTGGGTTTTTGCTTTCATTAATTCCTTTCTAAACAGAAGCTGGACTACACCTGTGAATCCTTTGTTTAATTTTGAGCAAATTCTTCCATATTCTGAACATTTTTTCAACCATTTTTCCTATTTCTTCATCTGAACGAAGTTTGATTTTCTCTCCACTCTTTCCCCATAAATGCTTCCAAAAGGAAGCCATTCCATGTCTTCTTCCAGGCTCATTCTTTCTCTAGATTTCTCCTGTTTGCATTCATATCAAGTGACTGTACCAGGCATCTCTCATTCCACCCTCCCACCCTCCTTCCTTCCTTCCTTCCCCCCTTCCTTCCTTCCTTCCTTCCCTCCCTCCTTCTTTCCTTCCTTCCTTCCTTCCTTCCTTCCTTCCTTCCTTCCTTCCTTCCTTCCTTCCTTTCGTTAAAAAAATGATGCACTACTAGATTCACCTGGTGTAGAACTTATATCAGTAAATGCTATACATATCTCTCCTTTCATATATACATCATTTACAACTTCTCCAAAGTTCATACTATCAGAACTGATATTTTAGACACTTTCCTTGATGATTTAGGCAACTAGTTTTCCTCTCTGATTTTTCTGCTGTCACAATTCATCCACACTGAGGCATCTTCCCATTTCTCCTATCCAAGTACTAACCAGGCTTGACCCTGCTTAGATTCTGACATCAGACCAGATCGGGCACGTTCAGGGTGGTACGGCCGTAGATTCATCTTCCCATTTCTCAACCTTTTAAGCCACAGTTTTCATCTGTGCTGCACTTTGCTCCATAGACACGACCTTATATTCTCTTTGAACTTTTCGCCCTGACCCTGTGAACCTTGGAATTCCCCTCTAGCACCTTCTAACATTTCCTACTTGTCTAGTCCTCATTAACAGGAGAATGAAGATCATCTGAGTAAAATAAATCAGTCTCTGCCTTTGCTTTCTAATGAGATACTATTTATAAGGGACTTTATGAACCAAATATGATCAAAATAAAGAAATCAGAATTTTTATTTCTAAGAATTTTTATCACTATTCAGGTATATCTTCTTGCAGGAAATTCGAAAAAAAAACACATGTGAAAAAACACAATTTATCTTTTCTTATATTGAGGTGGCTCTTTATACGATTAAATAATAACATTTGCCATCTTTAGTCTTTGTGTCAGTAGACACGTTCTAAAGAATTGAAAGCTCACATTTCTTGGGTGCAGGTAAAAGTAAGTTGGTTAGGGACTCTGGCAAACTAGGGTGTGTTTGTTTTAATTGAAGGGAAGTAATTATCAAACAGGTCCCAAACTGGCCAATCTTCTGAGTTTTCAAGTTGGAAAACTGATTTTTATACTAATGCAAACTTTAAAAACATCACTACTTATGCCAAATCAAAATCTCCTGAGGGTAAATCACTGGCTTGTGAACTGTGTTATAAGTAAAAAATTAAGTATATATTAATATTAGAAAATAATGATAACACGAAAAGAGTTAGAGAATTGAACTTTATTGATAACAGCTGAAATTTGAAGACAGCTCAAAACAAGTTCTGTGGCCACATTCATTCTGCATAGGTGTTCTATCCATGTGCAAAATATAGATGTACATTCATGAGTAGAAAAAGGTGTTTTCTACTATTTAGACTCTGTTGTTGAAATTCATTCCTTAGCAGTGCCATACAATAGTGTTTCTCTTCCATAGTTTGCTGCTTACTTACGTAAGGTTAATAGCTTAAGCCTTTCAGCTTGGGTTACCAACTGTTTAATTTCTCCAGTTAATGAGGTAATTTTAACACTACTATTTATGGGGTAATTTAACCAAATAAAGAGTATTTTTCTTTATGATTATGATGATGATTGACATCCAAAAATATTAACCATATATATTAAGGAAGATTTTAATAGATCCAACTATGAATAGACTCTAGGACAATATTTTATACTAACTGATGAAGGAAGATGAATGTTTTGTAGTACACATCTACAAAATTCATTTTCAATGAGTATTTGACTATATTATTATATTCTGGAAGTATAAAAAGAGAATTCTACCCTGTTAGTATATGTCACAGGGGAATGTCATTTATTTATTGTCATTAGTAGGTAGATGTTACATTTAGGTTCTTTTTCCCAGTAATTATCCAGATGTATGACACTTTCTAAATCACTTTGAAGTTAATAGGTTATTCAGAGAAAGGAGAAGTTGAATGACTGAATGAATGAATGAATGAAGTGCTCCAAACCATCAGTAAGTTCACATTTGTTCTTAATGTCAAAAGCTACTGAGACCAAAATAGGATTGACATACTTAATTTATTTTCTTAAAATTTTTTATATTCTGCAGATTACTTATACTTGGGGACAGGAAGCACTGCCTGAGTATTTGGGATTTATTAAGGAAAATACATTAAGATCATTTTGTATTATTTGAAAGATTTCACTTGCTTTGAACATGTGTGCATAGAAAAACTGCCTAGCCTTGCAATATTATTTTGAAATATTTCTAAAATATACATGAGCCTCCCATGTCGGAGAGAGTGGATTCTTAGCTATCTGTGTCCACATTGCCTTACAGTTGCCTCTTTGTTCTTTTGAGTGTGTGACTACACAAGCCATAGGCAAAATTTCTTTTTGTTGTATTTATTACATCTGCTAATCTTTATGACCTCTCCTTACCCCTTTCCTTTCCCTTCCACTTTCTTACCTGAGCACAACATCTAGATGCTACCTACACTCTTAAATTCCCCCAATTCAGTGGTCTGTCTTAAGGAGTGGAATGGCCTCCCACTCATGCTTCCAGATCTACCTCCTTCTTCAATCCACTCCCCTCCCCCAAATGCATCTGTTCTATACAAAATCTCTTCAGGGTCTGTTTTTTTTGTCCCTATGGCTCCTCATAACAAAATCCTTTAGTTCACTTAAAATGTCAAACATTTCCACCCATTTAAGCCTTTGAGTTGAAGAGACAAATAAATACATGGAGTTAAACAACATGCTATCTCCAGGATCATCTTTATGGAGGAAATGGAGCTAGTGTTCTAGTTCATCCTGAAAATGGCAGCAAGTAGCAGAGCAAAGAAAGTAATTAGATACTGACCTTTGCTTGATGCTTCTAGGCTGCCCTGTAGGACTCCAGGACTGATTTCTAAATGCATTAGGCATATGAAACTAATAAGGTGACTTCTTGAGAATATCCAGGAGAAATCTGATCACTCCAAGATGAGTGTAGAGAGAGATTAATCTACTCTGTTATGTTGGAGAATATACGTATTGTCTTTTCCTTCTAAGCCTGAAGGAAAACAGATAAGATGACAGTTTTGGTAAGAACTGTAAAAAACCCCTCGTTTCCTTTTTCTCAAAGATATAATTGGATTCTTACCCTTTTCAAATATAAAATTATTTTCATTCAGTAAATTAAAATGGATGTAATGTTGGTAAACATTTTTTGAAAGATTTCACTTGATTTTTAAATCAAGCTATTTGATACAGATAATAGTCTTACCTGGCATTTCATTAACAAGATTTATTCATTTATTCTGTATTTTTATGATAATTTAATATAATATTTGATACAAAATATATGAAACATATGGAGACTATGAAGCATGATGGTAGAGTATAAACTATTCTGAAACATGCCATTCCCACTAACTGCCACTTCCCCACTTACGGACCAGAAGAGAGCACTATCTCAATTTTTATTTTCATCATTTTCTTACTTTAAAAAGTAATATTTTTGGGGTGCCTGCATGGCTTAGTCAGTTAAGCGTCTGCCTTCAGCTCAGGTCATGATCCCAGGGTCCTGGGATTGAGCCCCGCATCGGGCTCCCTGCTCCGCAGATAGCCTGCTTCTTCCTCTCCCATGCCCCCTGCTTGTGTTCCCTCTCTCACTGTGTCTCTTTCTGTCACATAAATAAATAAAATCTTAAAAAAAGTAATATTTTCATATTTGTCTACATTTCTTGTTTTTTAAAAAAGATTTTATTTATTTATTTGAGAGAGAGAGAGGGAGAGAGAGAGCATGAGCAGGGGAGAGGCAGAGGTAAACGGAGAAGCAGACTCCCAGCTGAGCAGGGAGCCTGTAGGGCTCCATCCCAGGACCCTGGGACCATGATCTGAGCTGAAGGCAGACGCTTAGCTGACTGAGCCATCCAGGTGCCCCTTTGTCTACATTTCTAAACAATATATTGTTTAACTTTTTTGAGCTTGACAATTATATCTTTTAATTTTAAGTGGTGTGGGACTTTCCTTTTACATTCAACATGAGGTTTCCATGAGTCTTTCATGTCATTGTGTACGATTCATTCATTTTCAACTGTTATATAATATAGTCTATTGTGTAAATAGAAAAAGTCAATTTATCTATTACCTATCATTGGACATTTGGGGTGTTTCTAGTTTTTTTGGTACTAGGAATAGTGCTGCTACGAACATTTTTGTACACATCTCATGATACATATGTTTTAAAGTTTTCTAGGGTGGATAGCTATAAGGGGTCATTGGGTAAATGTTAGGTTTTATAAGATGATGCCACACTTTTTCCCCAAAGTGTCTGTGCCATTTTATACTTCCACTGGCAATCTGTAAGAATTCCCCTTGGTTCACTTCCCTACAACATTTTATATTATCAGATTTCTTAATTCTTGCCAATTTTTGGCATCTTATGTACTCTTAATTTACATTTCTGTGATTACTGACATGGAGGGTATTACCATACATGTTTCCTCTTCTGTGACACATCTGTTTGAGTCTTTTAGCTATATTTCCATTGCATTGTTTGTTTTTATCTTGTTTGATTTTTAAAATTTCTTCATGTATTTTGGATATGAATCTTTTTTCAGTTAAATGTGTTACAAATAATTTCTTCTAGTTTAGGAACTACATTTTCCCTATTAAAGTGATGCCATTTGATTAAAAGAAGTATTTGTTTTAGCACACATTATGTTTTCTTTTATGGTTATAGTTCAAAATTTTTTGGAGAATTGCAATTGCATATTTATGTCTTTGATCTGTTATTGACTTTTGTGTATGGTGTGAGGTAGGGATCCATTGTTTTTACCCATATTGTTAACTAATTGCCCTATCACCATTTATTGATTAGTCCCCAATTTTCCCACTGACAATACCACCTCTGCCAATTATCAGAATTCCACAAATGCACAGCTATCTTTCAGGTTTTCTTCTCTGTTATTTTTTGTCAATTTTTGAATCTCTATTCTAATTTTAAAAATATTTATATTTATATTCAATATCTGGTGTGTTAAGTTCTTTCACTGTTTTCTTTTTCTTCAGGAGTATTTTATCTTTTCTCCTTTGTTCGTCAAAATAAATTTAAGAATTATCTTATTAAATTCCATGGAAGCTCTGCTGGGCTTTTGGTTGGAATTGCTTAGAATCTATGTATCAAATCAATTCTTTCTTTAGTTTTTCATTCATTCATTTATTTAAGAAACATTCATTGAGTCACTATGGTAGGTCCTGGGCGTAAGAAAAGTGAAGGAACATAACTTTTGAACTCCACAAACTTGCAGTCTAGTAGGGAGGTAGGCATCCAGATACAACTACAATATAGCAATAGTAGAAAACTCTTATGGGCTCTATCACATCAGGCATTTTTCAAGCAATTTACATGCATTTACTTATTTAATCCATGAAAAATCATATGAAGTAGATATATTATACAAATGAGGAAACTGAGGCACAAAAGTAGAAATAGCCCAAATATTCAATGACAAGAGAAGGGATAAAATATTTTTTTAAATATTGGCACAATGAATTATTTATTCTACAACACTTGAAAGTGAATGAAGTGTACATAAGAACATGAAAGACTCACAGAAATATAATGAATGTGGGTAGTCAACAAAGAAGTGGGAACAGATTGCCCTGCAATTTAAGAAAGGATTAGATGATTGATTAGATGTTGAAGTGAAGTATGTTAGAGGATCCTAACTTGCTGCCCTAATAAGCGGATGTAAGAAAACCATACCCTTGGCCCAAATCTGGTCTGCTGCCTATTCTTGCAAATAAAGTTTTATTGGAACAGAGCCATGGCTGCTCATTTATGTATCATGGATGGCTGCTTTTGCACTATAGCAAGTGGAGTTGAGTAGCTGTGACAGAGAACATCTGGTCTGCAGAGCCTAAATATTTACTATATGACTCTGTAGATCTTTGCCAAGCCCTGAATCTGGTTTAGTTAACTGGATGAATGAAATGAACTGAGTTTGGAAATCCACAAGATAAGTAGTTTACCTTGGGAGAAGTTGAATTTGAGGTATTGATGTGAATCCAGAAAAATATTTGACTCTTGATTCTTGTGTGAGTGTTTCAATTCCTGTTCCTTAGGCACATATCACATTCTGATACTTGGGCAGGCCATTTGATGTCGACCCCAACATTTTACTCTGACCGTAATTCCCTTTTATATTTAGGGCACCTGGGAATTTTCCTTTTCTTACTTTTGAGATTGACTATGTATTAAAATTTTCTAAAATATCAAATCTAACATTTCTTTGGCTTTGAGTAAGTTGGAGAAATCTTCATCTGTCTGTCATAGTGATTAGAAGTTCTAAACACTTCTAATTTTTGTTTCTGTTTCTAATATAGATTCTTTTTTTTTTAAGATTTTATTTATTTATTTAACAGAGAGAGACAGAGCAAGAGAGGGAACACAAGCAGGAGCAGTGGGAGAGGGAGAAGCAGGTTTCCCGCTGAGCAGGGAGCCCAATGTGGGCTTATGACCTGAGCTGAAGGCAGATGCTTAATGACTGAGCCACCCAGGCACCCCTCTAATACAGATTCTTGATAAAATTCAATTAGACATTTCTTTAGGGTATGTAAGATAGTATAGTAAAGGCATGTATTTCTGGTGATCTACCTTGAAACAAGGTCTGAGAGTAATAATCTAGTATAATAAGAAGTTTTTATGTTTCTCATATTATTCTGCTATAATATGAATTCTGCTCAGAGTGTTGAAAGAAACTGTCTAAGTGAAGATTAAATTTTCTGCTGAAAGTACAAACCTGTAAATAACTTTGGAAGATTGTTTTATAGTATATTCTAAAAGAGTTGAACATACATATACACACTCTTGAGTAATATCTAAGAGAAATGAATGCCTATGTCCCCCAAAACATGTGTACTGAGTGTTTATGTTGGTGTTATTCATAATAGACACAAAATGGAATCAGTCCTAATGTCCATCATAGGAAAGTGAATAAACAAACTATGGTGTATTTATACAATGGAATACTATGCAGCAATAAGAGACTAAAATACTGAAACATGTAACATTATAGATAAGTCTCAAAAACAATATGTTGAACAAAAGAAACTAGATGCTAAAGATACTAAATGATTCCATTTGTATTTCAAGAATAGGAAAAGCTAATTTATGATGCTGGAGTTCAGAATAGCGTTTATCTATGGGGGTTCAGGGCAGTAGTTACTGGGTAGATACACAAGTGATCTTCCTTAGGTGCTGAAAATATTCTCTATCTTGATCTTGGTGGTGATTACATCGGTCTATCACAGCACATGTAAGAATTCACCTAGCTGTACACTTAAGATTTGTGCACTGTATGCAAGTTACACCTCACTAAACAAGAAAAGATCTAGTTGTTTTGTTAAGTGCCTAGAGGGTATATGATCTACATGGGTGAGAGAGACACTGAATATATGAACCTAAAAGTTTACAATTCCTTATGAAAATGATAAATACTGACTTTTATTTTTGTCTCAAAGAGGTTCCATTCCACCTCCTAATGAAAATTGGCAATAGAGATGACCAAAGACAGAGGCTATTTCTCAAAGTTTTGGATTTGCTCATGTATTTGGGCACTTATTTGAGATCTTAGAATTAAGATCTTAAATAAAGTCTTAGACTTTAAGACATAGAAAATAGAAAACTATAGGAGCAGGTGTTAACAGTTACCTGTCTCAACTGTAGATAAACCTGAGGCTAGGTCTCTTGTGGAGCCTGATTTTCTGTAGTACCATTTTCTAATGAGCATGCCAAGATGAGCTTGCTACAAAGGTATTTCCATGAAGTAGAAGAATTAATTTGGTTGATATGAATGTAATTGAGATTTTGACATACTTAATATGGAGTTTTCTTTCTTATGGTCATTCAGTTTGTTAAAGTCATTCCTTATACATGGCAATCAAACTATCTCATGTATACAGTTTGATTTTACTTTTAAATGCACTTTATTATTCGATAAGTCTTTGAAAATGTGTGCTTCACATATGAGCTAGGTAATAATTATTATTCAGGATATTTAACTATTAAATCTATAAGCTAGCCAAGCTGTATATCTGTTTTATACTTTTCTGATTTTCCTAAATTTTCTAAAATGAACATGTGTTACTTTTTAATCGGAAGAATAATTATATATTATACAATTTACTATAGTTATATATAATTTTATATATTATATAAATTATATATAATAAAATATATATTTATATATAAATAAATATATAAAATATATATAATAAAATATATATTAAATAAAATATTATTTATATTATATTATATTAATGTATATATTTATTTAGTCCAGTTACCCTTCCTGAATTCCATACCCATCTCTTAAAGATTCAGCTATAAGGTTTAATAAGCAAGTCTCCAGTTTATCATATCTCAAATCAAAATGCATATCTTCCCTGTCTTTAAGACTAACACCTTCATGGAGACAGTGACCCAAACTATCAACTGGGGTATCATCTCCATCACCTTCCACATTCTACCAAACAAGGAGGCATGCCTGTCTTACCCTTTTAGAATGTCTCCTATCCACTTCATCTCTTCATTCCTACATTACTATCCCTCCAATTGATCCTCCATAAAGTCATAGGGGTGATATTTCTAAAACATAAAGCTCATCATATTAATCCTTGCCCAAAATATTATTGCCTCTTAGATTAAATTCAAACTTCTTTGCATGCCTGGGGACTTGGTTACCTGACTGCTGTGTACCTAGCTATATCCAGTTGTGCCAAGCTTCTTGCAATTATCTTTACCTGCCAGACTAATTTGATCTGTTGTACATGTTGTTCTTTTTAATGTTCTTTCATTCCATCTGTCATCATCCGTCTATGCATCTTTCAAGACTAAAAGTAACCTCCTACTCTAGTAACTCTAATAAGGTTAGCCCACTTATTTTTTTTACCAAATATGCCCTATGGTTTTCAACAGCTACATTGTGTTGATATGATTTCCCCCAATTTGAATGTCCTTATAAGTTCTCTTTAAGTTTCCAGGTCTGCCATATTTGAAGCTATTTTAATAGCCAGCTGAGATAATTCAGATTGAGAATCTGTTCTGGGACTGTAGAATTTTGATCTTTCCATTTATTTAGGGTCATTCTAGCACACTCTAAAAGCAGTTGTGTGGATGAGCAGAAGATCAGGGACTTGATCTTTTGGCTACATTTTGTTATGCCATGGCTGTATGTATATGTTTTCAAGTAACTAAAGCAAACAGGATGCTGAGCAATTTGGCTAACTGGGGACATTCTTGATAACCATTCTGCATATTTAAGATGAATGAATGCCTTCAGACTTGGGCTTGGATTAGGGAATTGGCTTGTCAACTGTTGCTTTGCTGTGTAGATACAGCTGGTGTTAGACATTTGCATTTGATAATATTTGACTTACTCCAATGTCTAAATCTATTTTTTGATGGGGATACCTAAAAGAAAAAAAATCTGCTTTGAAGATTCCTTGTGAAGCACTTAGAGCTATATGCAGCTTCTTTCTTCCACATAAATCAAAATTTTGCCTTTAAATTAATAAAAAGTTCTCAAGGTTCAGGAGAGCCAAGTTTCTGTCATCCTCCATTACACAATAGGAAATGGGAAAGAGAAGAAAGCAATGTGCTGGGAACACAGTAAGCCAGCCACTCTACTGATCCTCTTCCTGTGGCCTAATTATGACCACTTTGTGGAGGGTCAATCATATAATAGATAAAATTAAGAGATTCTTAAACCAAAACATTTTGTGTAGAGAAAAAAGCAAACTGATAGTACCATATGGGAATTTATTTCTTTATTTATTTGTGTTGTCTTGGAGTCCCAATGAACTTATACAAAATATTATGCTTCTGGCAATGTTATAACAAATGGCCATTATATTATGTCTATTTTTAAAATATTTTTTCCCTTTTTACTACAACAATAATTTGAAGTGAAACAAGCAGCTACCTCGTTGTTTGAGAAACAGTTATTTTGTGGCTAAATTGATCCCAACTTCAGCAGCCACCAGCTTACTAGGGATTTACTTTGAACATTTCAATGATAAGTGACAAAGTCCTCATGTCTAAGTATATTATGATAGTCACATCCAGATAACTTAGAGAAAAAAGAAAAAAGAACACACTGGTCAAGCTTTTTGTTTGTTTGTTTCTAATGTTACACACTAGGTTACTGCCAGATGTTCACATTTCATCTTGCCCAAATAAAAATCTGTATTCAAAAATGTCAATATTATTTAACAGCAAAAGCAATATAATTACAGTATTCAATAAACATTTAACAAGACACAGACATTTTCAGTCAGAAGAGGACTTACCAGAGTGTACCTTTTAGCAATTTAGTAGTTAAATTAGGAAACTCTCCTGCTTTTTCTTTTTTTTTTTTTTTACAACATCTGGTGAACAGTCTCTAATTTCTGGTTTTAGAGTGAAAAGCCACTGCACAAACTCATTGCTATGAACAACTTGCCAGTTGTTTATCTTTATGCCAATCTTATACCCCTATCAGACACATATATTTCAAATGTGTTTTCTGCATTAAAAAACAAAACAAAACAAAAAACTAGCAACTTCAGATTTCCAGGCATGAAGTTAATGCTATTCAGTTTACCAACTGTCATCTATGTTTTAAGATGTCATCATCCTCTCAGCATAGTAAAATCAGCCACATTTTAAAGAAAAATGATTTAATGGCTCAACTTTCACTTCAATTTATAGTGCACTGGGGGAAGGGAGAGCAGAAGGTGGGACTGGATTATCTGTTTTATTTCAGCTGGCAGTTTCAATTTTCCCTTCTTCCCTGTGCTGGGACAGTTTGAGACATTCATATGAATGATCATAGGAACAGGTTTAAAAATATCTACCGACCCAGAAGAATCACTATTCCTTCCCATGCTCATCAATGTCACCATAATGTACAGGATGGCAGTGAGTAGTACCAACAGCCTGAAATACTTATATTACCCTGTATTTTCATCTACTTGTCAAGGCTCTCTCTTAAATTTTTAAAAAAGGTTTTATGGCTGAGTTAATTTACATGCCTGGTTTACCCAGACAATATCAGGCTACATTTTGCTTTGAAATGTATGACATCAGTCAGTGACATATATCAGAGGTCAACACTTGAGTCTTTGTTGGAGCAACACCCTGTATTGATTAGATATATTTCTTTTAAGAAACACAAAATATGTGCACATTCACAATACATATTCTCATAGAAACCACCTGAATTTTCAAAGATAATTTGAATTATCTTTGAATAGGTGTAGCTTCATGTTTTAAAACTCCATGTAGTTTATGGATGTGTAGCTTCAGTTTATGGATGAGAAAATAAAGATTAAGGACCTAGTTCAAGCAGAAAAGCAGATCTCTTTCTTTAGTGGGAAGAAAGTTGGTCTGTAAGTCAAAGGACGAGAGTTAGAGTTTCAATTTTGCCATTAGCTATGATAAGTTGGACAAATCACCTATTTGTTCTTTTCTATTTTTTAAAATTTTATTTTATTTTATTTTATTATGTTATGTTAGTCACCATAAAGTACATCATTCGTTCTTTTTTTTATTATGTTATGTTAATCACCATACATTACATCATTAGTTCTTGATGTAGTGTTCCATGATTCATTGTTTGCATATAACACCTAGTGCTCCATGCAATATGTGCCGTCCTTAATACCCATCACCGGGCAAACCCATCCCCCCAACCTCCTCCCCTCTAAAACTCTCAGTTTGTTTCTCAGAGTCCATAGTCTCTCATGGTTCATCTCCCCTTCCAATTCCCCCCCTTCATTTTCCCTTTCCTTCTCCTAATGTCCTCCATGCTATTCCTTATGTTCCACAAGTAAGTGAAACCCTATGATAATTGACTTTCTCTGCTTGACTTATTTCACTTAACATAATCCCCTCCAGTCCCATCCATGTTGTTGCAAAAGTTGGGTATTCATCCTTCCTGATGGCTGAGTAATATTCCATTGTATATATGGACCACATCTTCTTTATCCATTCATCTATTGAAGGGTATCTCAGCTCTTTCCACAGTTTGGCTATTGTGGACATTGCTGCTATGAACATTGGGGTGCATATGGCCCTTCTTTTTACTACATCTGTGTTTGGGGTAAATACCCCGGAATGCAATTGCTGGGTCATAGGGTAGCTCTATTTTTTAATTTTTGGAGGCACCCCTACACTGTTTTCCAAAGTGTCTGTACCAACTTGCATTCCCACCAACGGTGTAAGAGGGTTCCCCTTTCACCACAACCTTTCCAACATTTGTCGTTTCTTGCCATGTCAATTTTTGCCATTCTGACTGGTTTAAGGTGGTATCTCAATGTGACTTTGATTTGAATTTCCCTGATGGCTAATGATGATGAATATTTTTTCATGTGTCTGTTAGCCATTTATATGTCTTCTTTGGAGAAGTGTCTGTTCATGTCTTCTGCTCATTTTTTGACTTGATTATTTGTTTTTTGGGTGTTGAGTTTGAGAAGTTCTTTATAGATCTTGGATACCAGCCCTTTATCTGTACTGTCATTTGCAAATATCTTCTCCCATTCTGTGGGTTGCCTCTTTGTTTTATCAATTGTTTCCTTTGCTGTGCCGAAGCTTTTTATATCGATGAAGTCCAAAAAGTTCATTTTTGCTTTTCTTTCACTTGCCTTTGGAGATGTATCTTGAAAGAAGTTGCTGTGGCTGTTGTTGAAGAGGTTACTGCTTATGTTCTCCTCTAGGATTTTGATGGATTCCTGTCTCACATTGAGGTCTTTCATCCATTTTGAGTTTATCTTTGTGTATGGTGTTAGAGAATGGTCAAATTTCATTCTTCTGTATATAGCTGTCCAATTTTCCCAGTACCATTTATTGAAGAGACTGTCTTTTTTCCATTGCATGTTTTTTCCTACTTTGTTGAAGATTATTTGACCAGAGTTGAGGGTCCATGTCTGGGCTCTCTATTCTGTTCCATTGGTCTATATGTCTGTTTTTATGCCAGTACCATGCTGTCCTGGTGATAACGGCTTTGTAATATAGCTTGAAATCAGGCAACGTGATGCCCCTAGCTTCGTTTTTCTTTTTCAACATTTCCTTGGTGATTCGGGGTCTTTTCTGATTCCATACATATTTTAGGATTGTTTGTTCCAGCACTTTGAAAAATGTCATTGGAATTTTGATCAGGATGGCTTTGAAGGTCTAGATTGCTCTGGGGAGCATAGACATTTTAACAATGTTTATTCTTCCGATCCATGAGCATGGAATGTTTTTCCATTTTTTTGTGTCTTCTTCAATTTCTTTCATGAGTGTTCTATAGTTACTAGAGTATAGATCCTTTATCTCTTTGGTAAGGTTTGTTCCGAGGTATCTTATGGTTTTGGTACTATTGTAAATGGAATCGAGTCTCTAATTTCTCTTTCTTTAGTTGCATTGTTAGTGTATAAGAAAGCAACTGATTTATGTGCATTGATTTTGTATCCTGCCACATTACTGAATTGCTGTATGAGTTCTAGTAATTTGGGGGTGGAGTCTTTTGGGTTTTCCACATAAAGTATCATGTCGTCTGCGAAAAGAGAGAGTTTGACTCCTTCTTTTCCAACTTGAATAACTTTTATTTCTTTTTGTTGTCTGATTGCTGTTGCTAGGACTTCTAGTACTATGTTGAACAATAGTGGTGAGAGTGGGCATCCTTGTGTTCCTGATCTTAAGGGAAAGGCTCTCATCTATTCCCCAATAAGTATGATATTCTTTGTGAGTTTTTCATAGATGGATTTTATGAACTTGAGGATGTTCCCTCTATCCCTATACTCTGAAGGGTTTTAATCAGGAAAGGATGCTGTGTTTGGTCAAATGCTTTTTCTGCATCACCTGAAGGACCACATGGTTCTTCTCTCTCCTCTTATTAATGTGTTCTATCACATTGATTGATTTGTGAATATTGAACCACCCTTGCATCCCAGGGATAAATTCCACTTGGTTGTGGTGGATGATCCTCTTAATGTATTGTTGGATTGTTGAGAATTTTGGCATCCATATTCATCAGGGATATCAGTCTGAAATTCTCCTTTTGATGGGGTCTTTGCTTGGTTTGAGGATTAAGGAAATGCTAGCCTCATAGAATGAGTCTGGAAGCTTTCCTTCTGTTTTATTTTTTGAAACAGCCTCAGGAGAATAGGTATTATTTCTTCTTTGAATGTTTGGTAGAATTCTTCAGGGAATCCATCAGGCCCTGGACTCTTGTTTTTTGGGAGGTTTTTGATCACTGCTTCAATCTCATTACTGGTTATTGGTCTATTCAGGTTGTCAATTTCTTCCTGTTTCAGTCTTGGTAGTATATAAGTTTCCAGGAAGGCATCCATTTCTTCCAGGTTGCTTAATTTATTGGCATATAGTTGTTGATAATAATATCTAATAATTGTTTCTATTTCTTTGAGGTTAGTCATGATCTCTCCCCTTTCATTCATAATTTTATTAATTTGGGTCCTTTCTCTTTTCTTTCGATAATTCTGGCCAGTGGTTTATCAATCTTATTAAGTCTTTCAGAGAACCAGCTTCTAGTTTCATTGATCTGATCTACTGTGTTTCTGGTTTCTAATTCATTGATCTCTGCTGTAATCTTGATTATTTCCCTTCTAGTGCATGGCTTAGGCATTGTTGGTTGCTTTGTCTTTAGTTCTTTAAGGTGTAAAGTTAGTTGGTGAATTTAGGATTTTTCTATTTTTTTGAGTGAGGCTTGGATGGCTATGTATTTCCCCCTTAGGACTGCCTTTGCAGTATCCCATAGGTTTTGGACCAATGTGTTTTTGTTCCCATTGGTTTCCATGAATTGTTCAAGTTCTTCTTTGATTTCCTGGTTGACCCAAGCATTCTTGAGCAGAGTGGTCTTTAGCTTCCAAGTGTTTGAATTTCTTCCAATTTTTTCTTGTGATTGAGTTCCAGTTTCAATGCATTATGGTCTGAGAATATGCAGGGAATAATCTCAGTCTTTTGGTATTGGTTGAAACCTTATTTGTGACCCAGTATGTGGTCTATTCTGGAGAAAGTTCCATGTACGTTTGAGAAGAACGAGTATTCTGTTGTTTTAGGGTGGAATGTATAAGGTCCATCTGGTCCAGTGTGTCATTCAAAGCTCTAGTTTCTTTGTTGATTTTCTGCTTAGATGATCTGTCTTTTCTGAGAGTGGAATGTTGAGGTATCCTACTATAAACATATTATTATCAATGTGTCTCTTTATTTTGGTTAACAGTTGGCTTATGTAGTTGGCTGCTCCCTTGTTGGCGGCATAGATATTTACAGTTGTTAGATCTTCTTGTTGGATAGACCCTTTAAGAATGATATAGTGTCCTTGTGTGTCTCTAACTACAGTCTTTAGCTTAAAATATAATTTGTCTGATATAAGAATTGCTACCCCAGCTTTCTTTTGAGGTCCGCTGGCATGGAAAATGGATCTCCATCCCTTCACTTTCAGTCTGGATGTATCTTTATGTTCAAAATGAGTCTTTTGTAGGCAGCATATGGATGGATCCTATCTTTTTATCCAAGCTGCAACCCTGTGCCATTTTATGGGATCATTTTGGCCCATTCACGTTGAGAGTGATTATTGAAAGATATGAATTTATTGTCATCATGTTGCCTGTGAAGTCCGTGTTTCTATAGATTGTCTCTGTAAATTTCTGTTCTATATCACTCTTGGGGCCTTTCTCCTTTTATAGAACCCCCCTTCATATTTCTTGCAAGGCCGGCTTAGTGGTCACGTGTTCTTTAAGTTTCTGTCTGTCTTCGAAGCTCTGCATCTCTCCATCCATTCTAAATGACAGCCTTGCCAGGTAAAGTATTCTTGTCTGCATGTTCTTCTCATTTAGTACACTAAATATTTCTTATCAGCCCTTTCTAGTTTGCCAGATCTCTGTGGATAGGTCTGATACTATTCTGATGTTCCTCCCTCTGTACATAAGCAGTCTCTTCCCACTAACTGCCCTTAGGATGATTTCCTTGGTTCTAAGATTTGCAAGGTTCACTATTACATGCTGGGGCATTTGTTTGTTTTCCTTGATTTGGGGAAGGGTCCTCTCTGCCTCTAGGACACGAATGTTACTTTCATTCCCCAGGTTAGGGATATTCTCAGCTATGATTTGCTCAAATATATCTTCTAGTCCTCTCTCTCTCTCTCCACCCCCTCAGGGATCCCAATAATTCTGACGTTGGAACATTTTATGGCATCAATTATTTCTCTAATTATGTTTTCATGGATTTTTTGCTGTTTCTCCCAGGCCTACTCTTTTTCCTTCTTTTCTATCAATTCGTCTTCTAGATCACTAATTCATTATTCTGCCTCATTTACCCTAGCTGTTAGAGTGTCTAGATTAGACTGGATCTCATTGATAGCATTTTTTTTATTATGTTATGTTAATCACCATACATTACATCATTAGTTTTTGATATAATGTTCTATGATTCATTGTTTGGGTATAACACCCAGTGCTCCATGCAGTATGTGCCCTCTTTAATACCCATCACCATGCTAACCCATCCCCCAAACCCCCTCCCCTCTAGAACCCTCAGTTTGTTTCTCAGAGTCCATGGACTCTCATGTTCATCTCCCCCTCCAATTTTCCCCCCTTCATTGTACCCTTCCTGCTATCTTATTCTTTTTTTTTTTATCATATAATGTATTATTTGTTTCTGAGGTAGAGTTCTGTGATTCAACAGTCTTACATAATTCATAGCGCTCACCATAGCATATACCCTCCCCAGTGTCTATCACCCAGCCACACCATCCTTCCCACCTCCCACCACTCCAGCAACCCTGTTTGTTTCCTGAGATTAAGAATTCCTCATATAAGTGAGGTTATATGATACATGTCTTTCTCTGATTGACTTATTTCTCTTGTCATAATGCCTTCCAGTTCCATCCACATCATTGCAAATGGCAAGATTTCATTTTTTTGATGGCTGCATAATATTCCATTGTATATATATATACTACATCTTCTTTATCCATTCATCTGTTGATGGATGTCTTGGCTCTTTCCATAGTTTGGCTACTGTGGACATTGCTGCTATAAAGATCGGGGTGCACATACCTCTTCGGATCCCTACTTTTGTATCTTTGGGTAAATACCCAGTAGTCCAATTGCTGGGTCGTATTGTAGCTGTGTTTTCAACTTTTTGAGGAACCTCCATACTGTTTTCCAGAGTGGCAGTACCAGCTTGCATTCCCACCAACGGTGTAGGAGGCTTCCTCTTTCTCTGTATCCCCGCCAACATCTGTCATTTCCTGACTTGTTAATTTTAGCCATTCTGACTAGTGTGAGATGGTATCTCATTGACGTTTTGATTTGGATTTCCCTGATGCTGAGCAATGTTTTTCATATGTCTGTTGGCCATTTGGATGTCTTCTTTGGAAAAATGTCTGTTCATGTCTTCTGCCCATTTCTTGACTGGATCATTTGTTCTTTGGGAGTTGAGTTTAAGAAGTTCTTTATAGATTTTGGATACTAGCTCTTTATCTGATATGTCAGTTGCAAATATCTTCTCCCATTCTGTTGATTGTCTTTTGGTTTTGTTGACTGTTTCTTTTGCTGTGCAAAAGCTTCTTATCTTGAGGAACACCTAATAGTTCATTTTTGCCCTTGCTTCCCTTGCCTTTGGTGATGTTTCTAGGAAGAAGTGGCTGCGGATGAGGTCGAAGAGGTTGCTGCCTGTGTTCTCCTTTAGGATTTTGATGGACTCCTGTCTCACATTTAGGTCTTTCAACCATTTGGAGTCTATTTTTGTGTGTGGTGTAAGGAAATGGTCCAGTTTCATTCTTCCGCATGTGACTGTCCAATTTTCCCAGCACCATTTGTTGAAGAGACTGTCTTTTTTCCATTGGATATTCTTTCCTGCCTTGTCTAAGATTAGTTGACGATAGAGTTGAAGGTCCATTTCTGGACTATTCTGTTCCATTGATCTATGTCTCTGTTTTTGTGCCAGTACCATACTGTCTTGATGATGACAGCTTTGTAATAGAGCTTAAAGTCCAGAGTTGTGATGCCACCAGCTTTGCTTTTCTTTTTCAATATTCCTCTGGCTATTCAGGGTCTTTTCTGTTTCCATACAAATTTTAGGATTATTTGTTCCATTTCTTTGAAAAAAGTGGATGGTGTTTTGATAGGGATTGCTTTGAATGTGTAGATTGCTCTAGGTAGCATAGACATTTTCACAATATTTGTTCTTCCAATCCATGAGCATGGAACGATTTCCCATTTCTTTATGTCTTCCTCAATTTCTTTCATGAGTATTTTAAAGTTTGTGAGTACAGATTCTTTGCCTCTAGGTCACAAATCAGGTCTCAACTGGTACCAAAAGATTGGGATCATTCCCTGCATATTTTCAGACCACAGTGCTTTGAAACTAGAACTCAATCACAAGAGGAAAGTCGGAAAGAACTCAAATACATGGAGGCTAAGGAGCATCCTACTAAAGAGTAAATGGGTCAACCAAGAAATTAAAGAAGAATTAAAAAAATTCATGGAAACAAACGAAAATGAAAACACAACTGTTCAAAATCTTTGGGATGCAGTAAAGGCAATCCTAAGAGGAAAGTATATAGCAATAGAAGCCTTTCTCAAGAAACAAGAAAGGTCTCCAATACACAACCTAATACTACACCTAAAGGAGGTGTAGAAAGAACAGCAAATAAAGCCTAAACCCAGCAGGAGAAGAGAAATAATAAAGATCAGAGTAGAAATCAATGAAGTAGAAACCAAATAACAGTAGAACAGATCAATGAGACTAGGAGCTGATTCTTTGAAGGAATTAACAAGATTGATAAACCCCTGGCCAGACTTATCAAAAAGAAAAGAGAAATGACCCAAATAAATAAAATCATGAATGAAAGAGGAGAGATCACAACCAACACCAAAGAAATAGAAACAATTATAAGAACATATTATGAGCAATGCTCGTATGCCAGCAAATTAGATAACCTGGAAGAAATGGATGCATTCCTAGGGATGTATCACCAACAAAACTGAGTCAGGAAGAAATAGAAAACCTGAACAGACCTATAACCACGAAAGAAATTGAAGCAGTCATCAAAAGTCTCCCAACAAACAAGAGCCCAGGGCCAGACGGCTTCCCAGGGGAATTCTATCAAACATTTCAAGAAGAATTAATACCTATTCTCCTGAAACTGTTCCAAAAAATAGAAATGGTAGGAAAACTTTCAAACTCATTTTATAAGGCCACCATTACCTTGATCCCCAAATCAGACAAAGACTCCATCAAAAAGGAGAACGACAGACCAATATCCTTGATGAACTGGATGCAAAAATTCTCACCAAAATACTAGCCAATCGGATCCAACAGTACATTAAAAGGATTATTCATCATGACCAAGTGGGATTTATCCCTGGGCTGCAAGGTTGATTCAACATCTGCAAATTGATCAATGTGATACAATATATTAATAAAAGAAAGAACAAGAACCACATGATCCTCTCAATAGATGCAGAAAAAGCATTTGACAAAGTACAGCATCCTTTCTTGATCAAAACTCTTCAGAGTATAGGGATAGAGGGTACATACCTCAATATCATAAAAGTCATCTATGAAAAACCCAGTTAATATCATTCTCAGTGGGGAAAAGCTGAGAGCTTTCCCTGCAAGGTCAGGAACACGGCAAGGATGTCATTGATAGCATTTTTAAGTTCTGCCAGTTCAGCTCTCATTTCTGCCTTTAGAGACTCTATGTTGCCATTAATTGATTTCTCCATTCTAGTTATCATCTTCATATCTGTTACCCTGAAATCTATTTTTGACATTTTGCTTATATCTGTATCCATTTGTAAATCTGTGGCAGATGTCAGAGTCTCTGAGTCTTTCCTTTTATGGGTGTTCTTCCTCCTAGTCATTCTATTGAGGGGTGGTTGAGGGAGTGTACAGAGTCCAAATTTTGACCACAACACGAGCAAGATGCACTTGTTTTATAGGGATCTTATGGTTCTTGGCCTCTCGTTCTCCCATCCTGTCTTCTGGGTGCAGGGACCTGCTGCGCTGGTACTCAGGAAACCCTGTTTGGGCAGAGTTGCCCTGCCACTTGTGTGTGGGGGTGATGGGCTCAGTAAAAACCATTTTTGGGGGGCTTTTCTTCTCTGGTGGCTTTCCCTGGTGGCTTTCTGCATATCTTCTGAGTGTCAGAGCAGAAGTGACTGTTTCTGAACCTCTGCCTCAGAACAGAGAGATTGCAGTCTGTTCTTCAGTGAGCTCTCTAGGCAACACTATCTTCATTTCTGTCTGTGCTCCTAAAAACCACAATATCCTGGGTTGTGCACCTCTCAGCAGCATTCCCAGCCCTCACTTCCGGGTCCAAGCATGTCTCTGCCCTTTGTGCTTCTGATACCACCAGCTGCCCCCAGTTCATATGTGCAGCCCTTCTATTCCAGGTTTCAGTCCAGTGGGCTGCACTAATATCCTTTCCCCACTGCTACTGCTCTGCAGTCTGTGAGTCTGTGCCCCATTCCCTGCATGGGAGGCTTTTGGACTCCTGTGTTATTTCACCTTCTCAGCTAAAGCGCTTATGGTAGCTCCCTCCACCCTCCATTTCTCTTCCAATATCTGCTCACAGAATCACAGCTCCCCACTTCATACCTTGAAACCAACCACTTGCAATATTCTGTTTGTAGAGATCCAGATATATCTTTTTATATCTCAGGCTGATTTCCTGGATGTTCAGAGTGGTCTGGTAGATATCCAGGTAATTCAGGTGACCCATTGGAATAGGGTCTCCTATTCACCTGCCATCTTTTTCCTTCCTCTACCAACTCTTTCAATACCTCTTCTCTATCTGTAAGTGGAAGTGAAATTCATTATTGTGTTTTCAGAACTGCATGTAGATTCAGAGTTGGGGTGAGTATGTAGTTATGTATTTTGTATAAAATTCTTTGAAAAGTATAATTGCATACACACTTAATGGGGAAAAGTCTTCTAAGAAAACAGAATTCGGCCTTGTTTTTGTTGAAGGTACACTCTGATAGGCTTCTTATCCTGGGAGATGAGGTCCCTAAAGGGACTGCTTGAGGAAACATAGATTGTCACTTTAAGGCTAGGGTTTTGTTCTGCTGACTGGGTTCTGAAAATAAGGACAAGAGCTTAATATGTAGATTTGGCAGAAAGAATTTTTATAGGTCCTATAAAGAAAGAAGAGGAGAGTTGAGTTAGTTGGCAGGGAAGACAAATTTTGAGGAAAGGAACAACACTGATGATGGGGATTTTTGAATTCCTTCCTTTGGACAGTGTACAACTTAGCTTTTTATACATATTTCCACAGGTTCTGAGTGAACAATCCAGTTCTTATCTACATATTGTCCAGTTGGACTGCTATGAAGTGTGGTCTTAAGATGGCGTGGAGTTTTGTCTATGTTGCCCACTGGGGGCTTGTTTAAATGTTATAAATAAGTCAGAGGGAGGACATTTTTTATTACACAACCTAAAGATAGCAAGATTAGCTACAAGGAGTGTCCTATTGTTGCAGTGAAATGAAAGATGACTTTTAAAATATTTCCATCATGTATTTAAGTTCTTCATAATTTAAGTTTTATGCATGGGTAGCAAATGAAATAGACAGCCTTTCTTTCAGATGCATCCTCTTTTAGTGTGTGGACAAATGCAGTCTTTAATTTTGTCCTCTAGTTTAAATATAACTTAGTAAATGGACTTTACTTTAAAGAGCAAGAGAAGATAGTAATGCATGTAGAAGCTGAGAACATAGTTATATATGATTTATATAGAACCTGAGGTTTTATTATAGCTTCCCTTACATAGTAAGCACTATATAAGTGTTAGCTATTATAATTATATCAAGGACTATCTTGTCAAAAATATGAAATAAGAGAAAGGCATCTTCCAATTATAAAGAATTTATCTCTTATGTAAAATAAACAAAATCACCTAAGAATTCTGATTTCATTGGCCTGGACATTTTAGAGCTTCCAAGTGTTTTAATGTGCAGTGGAAGTGGAGAACCACTGCCTTCAGTAGATCTACAATTGGATTTTTTATTAAGAAGCAAGAAGAGAAAGAAAAAGTATATAAGAAACTGATAAGAGTTCTACTTCTGAAATATTTTCATTATAATAGTGATGGTTGGAGGATGGGCCACTGATTATATTTAATATGACAGAGTTAGGTTTGGATAATATTTTATTTGCGCTGTTTAGTGCTCATTTAAGGCTCACTGCTTTTTCTTTATCTTGCCAGTGGTCTGATTGGTTAGCCCATTTTCTAGTTAGTTCAGATTGTATTTCTGTAGACATCAGAAATCACTCCCCCTGGCTGTTGGCAAAAAAATCGTGCTTTTTTTGAATCATCTTATGAAAGGGCAAATCCATGTTTATTCCATGGGTAAAAGATAGAATTTTTCTGTGCTACGATTCTGTTACATCCTCATAGGTGTGTGTTGGTATGTCATTGTTATTTTAATTAGCAATTCCCTAATCCCATATGATGTTGAGAATCTTTTGTTGATTTACCATCTCCTTTGATGAGGTGCCTGTTCAGATTGCCCATTTTGTAATTGAGTCATCTGTTTATTTTCGGTGTTCTATATAGTATTATTAAGTATAGTCATCATGCTGTACCATACGTGTCTAGACTTATTCATCCTGTATAACTGCAACTCTGTGCCCTTTGACCAATATCTCCCCATTTCCCCCACCTCCTCATCTCTGGTAACCACCATTCTACTATCTATTTCTATGAGTTTGATGTTTGTTTTCTTATAATTGAGTTTTAAGATAACTGATACCAGTCATATATCAGATAATGTGTTTTACAAATATTTTCTCCCAGTTTCTGGTTTGTCTCTTCATTCTCTTAAGAGTGTCTTTTGCTAAGCAGAATTTTTTAATTTTAACAAAGTCCCATTTGTCAACTTATTCTTTCATGATAGTGCTTTTGGTGTTGTATCTAAAAAGTCATTGCCGAGCTCAAGGCTACCTAGATTTTCTCCCATGTTGTCTTCTATGAATTTTATAGTTTTGCATTTTGCATTTAGGTCTATGATCTATTTTGAGTTAATTGTTGTGAGAGGTATAAAGCCTGGATCTAGATTCATTTTTTTTGCATGTAGATGTCTGTATTTTCTAGCACCATTTTTAAAAAAATTTTTATTGTTATATTAATCACCATACATTACATCATTAGTTTTTGATGTAGTGTTTCATGATTCATTGTTTGTGTGTAACACCCAGTGCTCCATGCAGAACGTGCCCTCTTTAATACCCATCACCAGGTCTTGCACCATTTTTGAAAAGATTATCCTTCCTTTATTGAAATGTCTTTGCACCTTTGTCAACTATCAATTGACTGCGTAGGTCTATTTATGGGCTCTCTATTCTGTTCCATTGATCTAGTTATCTATTCCTCCACCAATACCACACTCTCTTGATTACTGTAGCTTTATAGTAAGCTTTTAAGTGGTGTCAGTCCTCCAAATTTGTTCTTCAGTATTCTGTTGGCTATTTTTTTGTCTTTCTGCATAAAATTTTATAATACAATTGTCAATATCCATAGGTCAATTTGGGAAGAACTGACACTTTAATTATGCAAGTCTTCTTATCAATGAAGATAAAATATTTCTCAGTTTATTTAGATTTTCTTTGATTTCTTTCATCAGTTTTGTGGTTTCTCATGTATAGATCTTGTATATATTTTATTACGTTTATACCTAGATTTTAATTTTTTAGGTGCTAATGTAAATGATGTTTTTAATATTAAATTCAAATATTCATTGCTGGTAGAAAGGAAAGCAATTGAATTTTGTGTATTAACATTGTATTCTGCAACCTTAATATAAATGCATAGTAGTTCCAAGAGGTTTTTTTGTTTGTTTTGTTTTTTTGTTTTTGGTCAATTCTTGGGATTTTCTACATAGACAATGATATTATCTGCAAACAAAAATAGTTTGTTTCTTCCTTCCCAACTTGTAAAGCTTTCATTTCCTTTCTTATCTTATTGCATTAGTGAGGACTTCCAATAGAATGTTCAATAAGTGTGGTGAGAGGATATGTCCTTGAGTGTTCCCATTCTTAAGAGGAAAGCATCTAGTTTCTCACCACTAAGTATGATGTTAGCTGTGGATTTTTTATAGATGATCTTTATCAAGTTGAGAATGTTCCCCTCTGTAAATTTTTAATTAGAAAAAAATCATACAGATAATATACATGAACACATGCTAAGTTCAAACCCCTCAATAAAGAACTATATATGATAAAATGTTTCTTTTACTTTTTCTACATCCTTGATCCCTGCTCCAAATCACAGTTATCATCTCAAAAATGATATAATGCATATTATTCCACATAATTTTCTACATACACACATACATATAGCAGCTTGGGGATTATTGTTTGGTTTTCCTTATTTTATGAATGAAATATGCTATGCAAAAATAAAATCTGTTCACTGGTCATTATGTGCTAAGCATATAATCTACATATATTTGTGGTTTCAACCCTCACAATACTACTTTTGAAGTCAATGCTATTATTATTCTTATTTTATAAGCAAAAAACAGACAGAGAAACGTTAAATAACTTGTTTTTATTCAACCAATACTGGTCTTTCCAAGGTCAACAATGATCTCTCCATTTGCTAACTCTAATTCTCAGTTCTCATCTTATTTAATCTATGAGCAGTTGATAACTCCTTGGTTTCAAAAGAATCACTCTTTTCCAGCTTTTCTATTTCACTGGTCACTCTTTTGCAGTCTTTGCTGGTTCTCCCTATTATCACTGAATGAATGTTGGAGTACCCCAGGGCTCACAATTTGGTTTTTTTCTTTTTTCTATCTACACTTACTCTCTTGAGTATCTCATCTAGTTTCCTGACTGAATACCATCTATATGCTGATAACCCCCGAATTTATACTTCTGGCTATAAGCTCGTTTTGAAATTCACATTTATATATTCAGTTGTCTACTACATGTATCCGGTTGATTTTTAATAGACAAGTAAAACTCAGCATGTCTAGAATTGAATCCCTCATATTTTCCCTCTACCTGATCCACCTACAATTCCCTTCAAGTTGTTGAAACTAAGTATTCTGCAAGTGCATCTAACTGGTAGACTCTAATACATATACCAGTACCCCAACTTCAAGGGAGTATGGGAAAAATTTTTCTTTATTTTATATCTTGTCCAAATAAGAAGGGGCTTAAAAGGAGGTTGAGAGAGTCAAACCAAGTATTTACCACTATCAGTTTACTTATTTATTTAAAAGGAAAAGCACATTTGAAAATTTTAGTAATTATTAATTAATGCCCTTATTTTTAATTTTCTTTGCTTTTCTTAGGTTTATTATAATGTTCTAAGTTTTTTAAAAAAGTAATCTCTATGCCCAACATGGGGCTTGAACTCATGACCGAGATCAAGAGTCACATGCTCTACTGACTAAGCCAGGCAGGAACTCCATCTTCTTCTAAAATTTTAAATTAGAGGGGCACCTAAGTGGCTTAGTCATTAAGCTCTGCCTTCTGCTTGGGTTGTGATCCCAGTGTCTGGCATTGAGTTCCTTGCTCAGCAGGGAGCCTGCTTTTCCCTCTCCTTCCCACTCTTGCTCTCTTGCTATCTCTCTCTCTCAAATAAATAAATAAAATCTTTAAAAAAAAATAAATAAAATTTTAAATTAGATTCTTAATTTAAAGATTTTCATCTTTCTTATTCTCACATATATATTTAGGGCTATGAATTTTTCTCTGAGCACTGCTTCATTTGTATTCCATAAGTTCAGAGTGTTTCTATGATAATTTCTAATATTTTCTATAATTTCATGAAAAGTTAATAGCTATTCTTCAATTTCAATTTTTATTTCTCTGTGAACAAAGAACTTTTTAGAGTTCTACACTTTTTGGTGACAGGGATTTTTTTATTTCATGTATGTTATTAATGTATAGTTCTATTTCATTTTAGTCAGAGAATGGTGTCTCTATTATTTATATTTTAAAATTTTTTGATGTATTTTTATGACCTAGTATATAGTCAATTTTATGAATGTTCCATGTATCTGTGAAAATAAGACATATTGTTTCTTTCAGGGCAAAAAATGCACCAAATATCCATATATATACATCTCATTATATTAATTAGATCTTTCTATGTTTTTTATCACTTCATCTGTACTGAATTGAGGCATGTAAAATAAAGTTTTCTGTAACAAATGCATTTCTGTATATTTCTTTTTAAAGTAATTACATAATTTGATTTATGAAAGTAGATGCTATATTATTTGATGTATAGAATTTAATAAATTTATCTTTGTCTAATTTAATACTTTTGTTCTGAAGTCAATCTTAAATAATATTAAATTAACAACTTTTCTGTTTGTATTTGCCTAATATCCTTTTGCCAACATTTTATTTTTAATCCTTAGATTATGTATGGCATAATGTTGGATTTTTCTTTGTTGTATACTTTGTAAGTCTGTTTCTGTTGTATTAAGAATGTTTTGCTTATTTCTATTTGTTGACACAACCCTTTGCCAATTCCTATGTGCCACTATATTTAACACTATATCTTTGATTTTAATTTTTTTATAATATGGCTTATATTTTCTTTATCTCATTTCTTCTGATAACTTGTGTGGTTTACATTTTTGTTCTAATGGTTAATCTTATAAATTTTATATTTCTTTAGACAATATCCTTTGATTTCCTTCTATGAGCAATATTATAATTAATGTTTTCCCATCTTACCTTCACCTTGTTTCCCTCCACTATTCAATTTTAATTATTTGATCCTTCCTGATCTTATCATATCTTTAAATATATTTATACCTTTGTTATTTGATTCATCAGCTCCAAGTGGCATAATTGTATATCCAAGGGTAAAAAGTTAAGGATGAAATTAGCATATTTTTACTTTTTTTGCATCTTCTCTTTTTTTTCTTCTCACATCTTTTGTGGTATTACTTCTATATAGATAAGATTTATAAAGTTTACTGTATTCAACCCATATTTGTTTTAATTCTGTTTCTGCAGTTTGATAGATTTAGTGTTCCCTGCTAGATTTTGGCCAAAATTCATCCATTAATAATTTTCTTAGTAAGAGGTCATGGAAACTGAGTTTGTACGTGTTCATGAAAATTTGCCATTGTCCTTTTTATGTAAATGAGAATTCAGTTGACTGTAAAATTCTTAGACTACCTTTCATGTCTTTGAAGATGTTGTAGGTATCATTCCCTGTCTCCTAGTATAAAATGTATGGGAAAATCTGAGGACTGCCTGATAGTTTCTTTTTAGAAGGCTTCATCTAGTGTTTTTTTCTGGCTGTTCAAAAGAGTCTCCCTAAAGTCCATTTACTTTACCAGGATATTCCTTAATGTTTATCATTCTTTGTGAGCTTTTCCTGGGACTTTTCAGTTGGTAAATTAAAATCTAATTTTATTTCTTGTAAGCTTTTTTGAATTATATGTTTTTAATTATAAAATAATCTAAACAAACATAAAAATATAAAGAATAATAAAACAAACTTCTCCATATCTACCACCCAACTTTATCAAATCATATAGTTTTACCATATTTGCCTTAGTTTTATTTTATTTTATTATTTTATTTTAAATTTCATTTTATGTTTTTGGAAATACAGTTGAAGCCCCCAAAACTCCTAATTCCATTCCCTCTTACCGCCTCAGGAGTAGTTATTATTCACAATTTTGTATTTTTCATTCCCTTGAACATTTTAATCAACATGTGTGTCAATAATACATACGTAGTATTTTGCATGTTATCAAACTTTATTTTTTTATTTTTTTAAAAAATATTTATTTTGGCAGAGAGAGAGAGAGACAGACAGTGAGAGAGGGAACACAAGCAGTGGGAGAGGGAGAAGCAGGCTTCCCGCTGAGTGGGGAGCTGGATGCGGGGCTCAATCCCAGGGCCCTGGGACCATGACCTGAGCCAAAGGCAGATGCTTAAGGACTGAGCCACCCAGGCACCCCTCAAACTTTATTTAGTATTATCATAGGACACATATTATTCTATATCTTGTTTTCTTTCAACATTACTTTGTTTTAGATTTGTTCACATCAATACATGTACTGTATATGCCACAATTTATTTTATCATTTTTTCCATTAAAAATACTAGAATGAGGGCACCTGGGTGGCTCAGTTGGTTGAACGACTGCCTTTGGCTCAGGTCATGATCCTGGAGCCCCCGGATCGAGTCCCACATCGGGCTCCTTGCTCAGCAGTGAGTCTGCTTCTCCCTCTGACCCTCTTCCCTCTCGTGCTATCTCTCATTCTCTCTCTCAAATAAATAAATAAAAATCTTTAAAAAATACTAGAATAAAAAAATGCTATAATGAACATTCTTGCAGTGTCCTTATAAACATGTGAACTTTTTTTCTTGGCTTTAGCTAGAAATGGAATTGTTGGGGTTTAGGATATACACATCCTCTTTATTTAATAGTGTCAACTTTCTCTCAAAGCAATTTAATATTTTATATTTCCACCAGCATTATATGTGTATTTTAGTATTTCATATATTTGCCGATGCTTATGATTGCCAAATTTCAAATTTTTTCCCCAGCTGTTGAGTGTGAAATTAATTGTATCTCGTGTTGTAATTTGCATTGCCCAGATTTCTAGCAAAGGTGAGACTTTTTTCATTGCTAATGTTCATTTGGGTTTTCTCTTTTGTGAATTGCATGTTCATAAACTTTTCCAGTTTTTTTTTAATTGTTTGTCATTTTCTAAGCAATTCCTAGGAGTTCTCTTTGTATTATGGATAATAACCCTTTGTTTTATTTATTGCAAACATCTCTTTCCAGTTTGTGGCTTTAAGAAAAATTTTTAAAAAAGTGTAGTTATAGAAAAGTTTTAAATTTGGATATACTTAAACTTAATCCTTCTTCTCCTTTATGACTCATGTATATTTTTGTGTTATGTTGAAAAAAATCATACTACTCCAGGAGTAAGAAAATATTCCCCTTTATTTTCTTCAAAAAATTTGCTTTTCACAGAGAAATCTTTAATTCATCTTGAGTATGTGTGTGTGTGTATGTGTGTGATAAAGTAGGAATATAATTTTGTTTTATTTTTCCATGTGATAACCCATTGTTCCAGAACTATTCATTAAATAATCCCTTATTTCACTTTTTTTTGCTTAGTATATATATATTTAATCTTATATAAGAGTTTATTACTATATTTATGAGGTATTTTGAATACTTTTTATAGTGGAAATTTTGTTTAAAGTAGGCAAAATAATAATGAACATCCATGTACCTATCTCCCCACCCAATAACCATTACCTTTGGCCAATTCTATCTTATTCAAGTGTTTATTCATTTCCTCTGATCTCATATTATTTTTGAAGAAAATCCTAGCCACCATATACTTAATAACAATGCTGTTATATATCAACTTCATAAATTTTCATTTCTATTTCTGGATTCTGCTTCATTTGTATAATACACAATCCAGATGCCAATAAAACACTATGCTAATTGCAACGGCTTCATAAGTTTTGCTATCTGTTCATGAAATTTCCTCTTCCTTGTTTTTCAAAACTCCTTAGCTCTTCTCAGTCCTTAATTTTTTCCATATTCATTTCAGAATCAGCTTGCCAATTCCATAAAATTGTTAAAATTATTATTTTTATTGTTTTAAATTTATATTTCAAATAAAGGATAATTGATAACTTTATGATTTTATAGTCTTTCCCACCATGAATATAGTTCAAATGTTTATTTATGCAATTCTTCTTGCTTTCTTTTTTTTAAATTTAATTTATTTATTTGGCAGAGAGAGAGAGAACACAAGCAGGGGGAGCAGCAGGCAGAGGGAGAGGGAGAAACAGGTTTCCCGCTGAGCAGGGACCCCCACCCCCACAATGTGGGGCTCCATCCCAGGGCCCTGGGATCATGACCTGAGCCGAAAGCAGACACTTAACTGACTGAGCCACCCAGGCACCCCCTTCTTGCTTTTTAATGTTTGACAAAAACAACTTTTACAACTTTGTAATATGTCAGTAACAGTAAATATGTCAATTATGGTTGTCATTGTTATTAGAAATGGGATATCGTTTTTCTTTCCACTTTTGAATTTTGTATGGCATATTAAAATATTTTATGAAGTTGCTTGTTTATTCCACAATTTGCTGAAGTTTCCTATTAGTTTTAATAATATTTCTGTGGCTTCTTTTAGGTTTTCTATGAGACAATGTATCACATGCAAAAGAAAATGTTTTACTCCTTCTTTTGTAACTCTTACACCTATTATTCTTTTTTTTTTTTTTGCTATAATGTATAGTTAGGGCATTCAATTTAATGTCCAACAGAAGTAGTGATAGAGGGAATCTTTGCCTTATTTCTGATTTTAATAGAAATGCTTCTACATTTTCATCATGATATATGATGTTAGCTCTACTTTGATAACTATTTTTTATTAAATTAAAAGATATCTCTTCTATTACTAGTTGCAAATAGTACTTTTTATTTCTAATCATATGTGGAAGTTCAGTTTTAGTGAGTGTTTTCTTTTCTCTCCATCATTAAGATAAGATAGTTTTTCTTTAAACAGCTAATATAATGTATTAATATAAAATAAATAATATAAATACGTTTATATTTGTTTTCTTTTTATTCCTGGGATAAACTCTACTTGGTTGTTTTTGATAAATACTGTTCAATTTGATTTATTTAGGATTTTTTTCATCTGTATTCATCAATGAAATTAATGAATATCTTTCAAGGTGGAAATATGGCAGCCCATTCTCAAATATTGTGATTAGGTGTTAGAGATGTATCCTCGTTTTGTCAAAGATGGAACTTGCACTTATGTTTCTTCTTAACTGCTTTTATGTGATTTCTGTGGACAGTGATTTTACAGGAAATTCCTACAGTTTTTCCTTATTTGTGCTATTTTTGTCAGATTTTGATATCAGCATTCATTAGAATGATAAAAGTAATGTAAAACTTTTCTTTCTAGTTCTGTGAGAGTTTAAATAGAATTAGAAGTATATGCACTTTGAATAAGATTTGAAATGATTTAGTGGTAAAATGGTTTGGACCTGCTTCATTTATGAGGAGATTGCTTTTTGAGAGCTTTCTCAATTGAGTTTGCATCTTACCCATATATGCATTTCTAACTCTTAATGGGTTAACCATCTCATAGTAGGCACTAGATACATACCATGTTTGTTTGATTAGAATGTTAGTGACCCACCTTCAGGCACAGGAACATCCTTCCTGACACTTATTATTGCCTAAAATTCAACAATTATTATCACTTTGATCTAAATTTTTAAAAAAACCATTGTCCCCTGTGAAATGATAACAGTTCATAAAGTTATAACATAATAAGCCTTGTTAGTCATTTTTACTCTCATTGTGAATGAATTGCTTAGATACGTTCCTAATTTTTGAAGTTAGAATTCAAATGGAGTATGAAAGGGATAGGTTATAATAGCAGCCATTTTAAAAGAAATGCGGGTGGGAAAGAGATGTAGGGGAGAAAGAAGGAGGAGGAGGGAAAAAGGAAGAGAAGGAAACACAGGGTGTATGGGGTCAAGGAAGGTTCACTAACAAGTGGAGAAAGAACACAGAAATGAAATAAAATACCAACTTTGTTTATTTCACAGTTTTACCCAGAGTTGATCCTAATGCTACATGGCACTGGATTTCTCCATTAGGTAAGGCAAATATTTTTCCTGGCATATTCCATTTCAGCCATTTGGTTTTTCTAAACTTCCTGCCTCTGTTACTATAGAAAAATCTCCTTCATTCTGTGCTTCTGATGAGGGAACAGAAGGCAAGCTGAGGACAGGCAGAAGCTGACATCCCACAACCCTTCCCCCCACATGGGATATATGTGACAGGCAGGCACTCCTGGCTGCTCTAAAGGAAAAACAAATAGTTAATTTATAGAGATTACAATCCTGCAAGATATGAGTCTCCCTCAGTTTACAAAAGTCTTAGCAATTTATAAGAACAAAGCATTTCTATCAATGGCCTAGCTTCCAGAAGGGAATGTAGATAGGATTTAAATGTCTTTATAATCTGCAGCCCACTGACAGATACCTGAAGTAGGCAAAGTGTAATGTTCCTCCAGGAAGCTCCCAACTATCTTACTATTATTAATGCCTTACTAGAAGGAAAAACCACCTTAACCTGACAATGGCAAGGTCTCCAGTATCTTGTAGGTCCTCTTTAGCATATGAAAGTTCTTTTGAAACCTCCCTTTTCCCTTACCTCCTCCAAACCCATAGTATATAATCAGCTACCCCTCACAACCCCAGGGCAGCAGCATTTTCTGCCCATTGGTCCTGTCCCCATGCTTTAATAAACCACCATTTTGCACCAAAGATGTCTTAAGAATTCTTTCTTGGTCGTCACCTCTGGACCTCACCCCACCGACCCTCACCTATATTCCAAAACCACATTACTTCTTGACTAAGCATTTTCCCCTTCCTTCTCCATTTTAGGCAGACTACTTAACTTACCAGAACATGACTTTTTTTTTTTTAAGATTTTATTTATTTGAGAGAGAATGCAGAGTGAGAGAGAGTGCACATGAGCTCGGGGGAAGGGCAGAGGGAGAGGGAGAAGCAGACTCCCTGCTAAACAGGGAGCCTGACGCAGGGCTTGATCCCAAGACTCTGGGATATGACCTGACCTGAAGGCAGACGCTTAACCAACTGAACCACCTAGGTGCCCCTCAGAACATGACTTTTTAAAGCCAAATTATTATAATTCACAATGAAATTTTACCTTCATTTAGAAGATTTTTAAAAGGAATGTAATACTGAAATTTTTTAGATGAGCTTCCTACTGAAAAGATAAGGGTACTGTTTTCATTTCACTGAAATTTTTGGTTTCTTCTTTTCTAAATAAAATGCTTTGAATTATTTTATCTCTTTAACTTTAAAACCACTATATGGCCATTTCAAGGCCAGAAAACTGTTCTATTCCCAAGGAGATGGCACTGAAAAAAAATCCCTCTATGGTGGTTAGCACCACCCAGTGAATACTATCTCCTTTATGCACTTGTACAACATAAAAAAAAAATGCATGGTGTCAATAGCATGAGTTAGCTCATAAACACACATGAATTGATCAGATTAGCCAGTCACTGACAGCAATAATTCTTCTAGGGAAACACATAGAAGTGGTCAACATGCTTCACTAATAGGACATGTTTGCAATGAAAAGTATGAGAATATTGAATCACCCTTTGGTTGTCTTTGTCAGAGCATTTGAGCACTCTGGGGGTCTTGATGGAGAGAAGTGAAGAGGAGTGAAAGTGAAGCAGCAGGGGCTGCAGCCCCCCACCCCCTTGACCTGCTTCACCTTGTCTGGCTCTGGGTGGTGATTTTCTAGTGATCTGTGAAGGAAAGTTTTCTTTTTCCCAGTGTTCTGGGTATCTTTATTTGGGCCTCCAGGTCCTCTATCTACACATCTCCCTGCTGCCCTGCTCTTAAGAGGGCAACCCATCTGCTCTGTGTAAAGGAGATTGCCATGAAAATACCAGAAGAGTGAGGTTGGGCTGTTAATCCTCTGCCTCCTTTCAGGACCACATGACTCGGCTGCATCACTCTGTCAAGGCCACAACTCCATGTGATTCTCTCCATAAAGCTAGTCTCTCTGCCTTCCTGTAATAGAACTTGCTCCTTCAAGTCTCAGAGTGGTAATGGCTCCCTGCTGTTGTAATGTTGAAATGAGATACTTCATTTTCCCTAATGGGTTTCTCTGAACCCTTCCCATGCCATTCATCTGTCTATTTATCTATTTATCAATTATCTATCAATCATCTATCTAATCATCTATTTATCCCTGTTTTTATTCAGAGATTTTGAAATAGTTCCTTTATTAAATCATCCTCAATTACTCCATTTTTTTTAAAGATTTTATTTATTTATTTGAGAGAGAGAATGAGATAGAGAGAGAGAGCATGAGATGGGGGAGGGTCCAAAGGAGAAGCAGACACCCTGCCGAGCAGGGAGCCCGATGCGGGACTCGATCCCGGGACTCCAGGATCATGACCTGAGCCGAAGGCAGTCGCTTAACCAACTGAGCCACCCAGGAGCCCTCAATTACTCCATTTGAGTGTAAAATCTATAACATCTAACTGACATAGTAATTGGTACCAGAAATGACCCTGGGGGAAAAAAAACCCACAAAATGGAATTCTGGCATTGATTTGCTCATACATTAGAGAGGTATACAGTAACTTTGCTGGGAGGAAATAAGACACTGGTAAGTTGTAGCATGTTGTGACATCACAGTTATTCAAATTCCCAGTAGTGGCATGAGATGAAGTACAGGTGGAGGACTAGCAATGGGAAGATCAACTGGCTCTGGTCACTATGGCAATAGTGATACTAAGGTCAGCTCGCTGTTTCTGTTGGCACTAGAAAATGTAAAAAGAGACAAGGAGAAATTGAAGATTGTGATTATTATTACTGTTTACTCAGAACACACTCAGACAGAAAGCTTGGAGGCTTTATAGAAGTTCACATCCTGCAGTCACACAGTAGATATGGCTGAGGTACCAACCCTGGGAGGCTGATGATGTAAGGGTTGCCGAGTTGCAGCACCAGTTTATGTATAGACCTATGGCTCTTACTCTAAGGTAATGGTACTGGTGGGGCAGGAGTGAGACCCCAAGATAAGGAATGGGGCCATCTGAGCAGACAAAGAAAAGACTAAGAAGTTTAAACTTCCAAATCCCCCTGAGCCCTTGCCATTAGGTAATCCCTTCCCATGCATTCATATCTTCCATGAATGTACCCAGGGGATTTGCCAATAAAAGGATACTGATTCTCCTCAGCTGTACATTCCTATCAACCCAGGCCCATATGAGAGTTAGCTTGGGGAGCATATGTGGTAATGTATTCTAAGAGTGTTAGACCAATCAAAATGAAATATAATGGTTGACTGGGCTGTATTTATTGTAATAGAGGTATACATTCATGATTTGGAATTTAATGTGTTGGCTTGAGTCTACTAGGTTGACTAATTGAAGCCTGGACTCAATGGTGACCTAGAGTCTGGGAGGTTCAAATACTTCCCTAATGGCTCAGGAAAATAGAAAAGTTGAATGCACCTATTAAGTACCACTTGACTAGCTAGCTTCTAATCAGGTCCCTTCCCTACTCCTTCTCCCCCTCTCCTTCCCTGGCAGGGCCTAGAGGACATTCCCTTAAGGAGGTATTCTGCCAGCAAAGGACCAACAGCATCTTTGAAAAGCTCTATGTGTCTGACATCTATAGGCCAGAGATGATGATGGAAGATGTTGCACCTAGAAGTGGCAGATGTCAGTTGATGGTGTTTAAGTGGTGGTGGCAAGGTGGGCAGAATTACCATAATAAACCACAGGGAGAATAGTAATCATGGATTTACAATGATGGTTAATTGATATCATTGCTACAAATGAAATCGATGGGAAGCATACCAAGGAGATGCTTGATGTAGGTCAGGAAAAATTCTAATTTTGGTGGGCAGAAATCTAACCTAAATCATTGTGGTGGGGATTCATGTCCTAATACCAGTGCCTACACCTAAGGCAGTTTGCAGACCCAGAGCTCCTAGACTGAAGGCAAGAAAATTTTCTTAAAGAAAGGACCCTGCAAAGTGGCCCTAGACATATATTGTCATTCTACCCTTAGACTTCCCTAAAGAGACCTGTGTATTCATCAGGGTGACTGCATACTGAGGAAAGGGAGATACTGAGATCTCTTGTGAATTATTTGATACTGGCTTCAAACTGATCTGAAATTCCACCATGGTCCACCAGTTAGAATAGAAGCTTAAGGAAATCAGGTGATTGAAAAATCTTGGCCCAAGTCTATCCCAGGGGGCCAGTAGGACCACAATTATTCCCCCAGGCCAAGAATGTACGTAGAGAAAAATACACTTAATTATAGATATGATTATTATTTTGCAGAATCCTCATTTTTGTTCTTTTCGTGTTAATTCCCAGAATAAATATAAAAACCAAAAGCAATAATGGAGCCCTGGGTGATTTTCAGAGATTTCAAAGACATGAAAGATGTAGGATAGTGATTTCGATTACATCCCAATTTAATTAGTTCTTAATCTTAACTCTGCTACTGCAAAATCCAGATGATTCATGGATACCTGTAGATGAGTTGTTCTTGAACTTTAGTGAGCATCAGGATCACCTGCAGGGTCATTAAAACACAGATTGCTGGGTCCCATCCCTAGAATTTCTGATTTAGCAGGTCTTGGGTAAAACCTGAGAATTTGCCTTTCTTATAGGTTTCAGGTGATAGTAATCTTGCTGGTCCTGAAACCACTCCTTGAGAACTTTTGTCAAAGATATCCAAATTTAGTAAGATGGAGATGCTAATTTCAGCTGCTCTTCTGGATATAGTATATTTTCTGGAAAAAATTAACCTATATTTCCCACCATCTGATATACAGCATTGAACTAGATAAAAAAATTTTTCTCCATTCTTGAAAACAAAAGGGCAATATATGCTTCATGAGGCAGTATATGCTTTCTCTCATGTTTCTGCTCACTGTCATAATGTAAACTGGAGGGAAACTCATTATTCTGGTACCCTATAGACCATCAAGGTGGCCCATTATATTGATGATACTATGCTAATAGACCTAGAGGGCAGGAAATATCAAGCATTCTTGATACCTTGATGGCACATATGCATGGCAGAGAGTAGGAGATAAACTCTGCAAAATATCTTTTGGGAACCTAATAAAGAAGTGATGTGTCTAGAGGAGTTGTGGTCTGGGATATGTTGGAATACAACCACTAGAATAAGAGATAAATTGCTATATCTTTTACTGCCCACCATGAAAAAAGAATTATGGTGCTAGTGGGACTCTGGAAACTGTGTATATCATATTTAGGGGTGTGGGTGTGACCCAGTTAGTGGGTAGTCCATAAATAAACCTTTTGTTTTTTCAGCTTGGTTGATGTATAATTTGAACAAAGTAAAATTAATTAAGTTGATGAATTTTGATAAATGCTTTCAATTATGTAACAACCACCAGACAACCAAAATCATAGTATAGAACTTTCCCATCATCCTAAACTGTTCCCGTGGGATTGCAGTCAATCCCTCTACCCCACCTACTAATCCCTCACTTGTTTTCTATCACTATGGTTTTGCTTTTCCTAAAATTCCAAATAATGAAATCATACAGAATGTTAGTCTTTTAAATATGACTTATTTTTCTTGGCATAATGAATTTGAGATTCATAAATATTGTAGCATATTCCTTTTTTATTGCTTAGTATTCCATTGTATGGATATACCAGAGGTTTTTGTCTAGTCCTCAGTGGATAAATATTTGTATTATTTACAGTTTTGGATGATTATGAATAAAGATGCTAAAAATAATTATAGACTTTTGTGTGAACATTGGTTTTTGAAATTGCTGAGTCATAACTAACTAGAATTTAAATAAAAATTTAAAAAATGTAATTGCTGAGTCATATGGTAAGTGTATGCTTCTAAGAAACTGTTTATAAGTACAGTTTATAAGAAACTGACAAGGTGATTTTCAACATGATTGTAGTACAATAAATTCTCACTAACAATGTATAGCAGCAGTTCTAGGTGCTCTACTTTCCCACTAGACTATGGTATTGTTAGTTTATTATTATTATTTTTTTAAATTTCAGTTATTCTCAAAGATGTGCAGTAGTATGACATTTTGGTATTTATTTACATTTCCATAATAACTAAAGATGTTGAATATCGTTACCATCTTTATACCTTCTTTGGTGAAATGTCTGTTCAATTTTTGTATCTGCTAGTTTTCTTATTGTTGAATTTTGAGAGTTTGTTAAATATTCTGACTAAACATCCTTTGTTAAATACATGTTTTGCAAATATTTTCTCCCAGTCTATGGCTTGTCTTTTCATTCTCTTGACAGTCTTTTGCACAGTGAAATTTAAAATTTTGATGAAGCCTAATTTATGAATTTTTTCTTTTATAGATTGTGCTTTTGGTGTCATGTTTAAAAAGTCTTTTCCTAACCCCCTTTCATGATGATATTGTTCCTCTGTTTTCTTTTAAAGGTTTTACATTTAGGTCTATAATATATTTTGAGTTAATTTTTTATATATACAGGTGTGAGGTATAGGTCAAGTTTCATTTTTGTTTTTTGTATATAGATGCTCCATTTGTTGCAGCACAATTTGTTCAAGATTCATTCTCCACTGAATGGCTTTTGCACTTTTATCAATTACCTATTGACCATATTTGTGTACTATTTTTAGATGCTATTTGGATCCACTGACATATTTGTTTACCCTTTCACTAATTTCACACTGGCATGATTCTTGTAGCTTTACAATAAGCCTTGAAATGAGTGGTGTGAGTTCTTGAAATTTGTTATTACTTTTCAAAATTGTTTTGGTCATCGTTCTTCCTTTGCCTTTCCGTGTAAACTTTAAGATTAGCTTGTCTATACCTACAAAAGATCCTGCTGTGATTTAGATTAGTGTTATATTGAATATGTATATTATTTATTTACTTATTTTTAAGTAGGCTCCATGCCCAATGTGGGGCTTGAACTCATAACCTTGAGATCAAGAGTCACATGCTCTACTGGCTGAGGCAGCCAGATGCCCCCAAATATATATACCATTTTGGGAAGAAATGATATTATAGCCATTTTGAGTCTTTGGATCCATGAGCATGGTATAGCTTTCTATTCATTCAGATGATTTTTTTAAAAGATTTTGTTTATTTATTTGAAAGTGAGAGAGAGAGCACAGGCTGCGGGAAGGAGCAGAAGGAGAGGGAGAAGCAAACTCTTTGCTGAGCAGGGAGCCTGATGTGGGACTCAATTCTAGGACCATGAGATAATGACCTGAGCCAAAGGAAGATGCTTAATGGACTAAGCTGCCCAGGTGCCCCCATTCAGGTGATCTTCAAATTATGTCAGTAATGTTTGGTTTTATAGTTTTAATATATAGACCTTGCACATTTTTGTTAAAGTTATTCTTAAGTATTTTATAAATTTTGATGCTATTACAAAATATTTTAAATTTTCAGTATCCAATTGCTTATAATTAGTATATAGAAACACAATTGAGTTTTGTATATTGACCTTATATTCTGTGACTTTGCTTAATTCATTTAATAAGTCTAGAAGCATTTTAGAACATTTCATGGAATTTTCTATGTAGACAATCATGTTGGCTGCAAATAGGGAGAGTTTATTTCTTCCTTTCCAATCTGATTGTCTTTTGTTTCTTTTCCTTGCCCACACATTGGCTAGGACTTCCAGTACAATGTTGAATGAGAGCAATGAAAGAAGCCATTTTTATGTTGTTCCTGTTCTTAGAAGGAAAACATTCAGTCTTTGTCCATTAAGTATTATGTGAGGTGTAGGTTTAACATTGATTCTCTTTATCACATTCAGGATGTTTCCTTCTATTCCTTATTTGTTAAGTTTTTATTGTGAATGAAAGTTGAATCTTATTAAATAGCTTTTCTTCATCCATTCAGATAATTCTGATTTTCCTCTTTAATCTGCCAAGTGTTAAGTTACATTGATTGATTTGTGAATGTTGAAACTTGCATTCTTGAGACAACCACCAATTAGTCATGTTGTATAATTTTTAAAAAAGTGTTGCTTGATTCAAATTTATTAATATTTTGTTAAAGATTTTTCATCTATGTTTGTAAAATATATAGGTCTATATTTTTCTTTTCTCATAATGTCTTTGATTTTAGCATTAGGTAATATTGGCCTTATAAAATAAGTTGGGAAGTGTTCCCTCTTCTATTTTCTGGAAGAGATTATGTAGAATTGGTGTTACTCATTCCCTAAATGTTTGGTTGAATTTATTAATGGTGATATCTGGGCCTGTATATTCTCTCAAGTGTGTTTTATTAGTTTGTCTTTCAAGGAAAGGCATTTCCTTGCACATTCTTCTAAAATTTTAAAATTTATTAGCATAAAGTTATTCAAAATATTCCTATATCATCCTTTCAATATCTGTAGGATTTATAGAAAAGTACTCTCTCATTTATGTTGTCAGTAATTTGTGTCTTCTCTTTTTTTCTAATCAGTCTGGCTAGAGGTTTATCAATTTTGTTGATCCTCTCAAATCAACTTTTGTTTTCACTGAATTTCTCTTTTGTGTTTGTTTTCTTTCACTGATTTATAATTTATCCATATTTTTTGTTTCTTCTATTTCTTTTGAACCAATGGGAAGCATAACCAGGAAATTGGAGACAATAAGGAGAATGAAGTCCCTCTCTCTGTCTGCACCTTCTGTGTTATATCATTCTCTAAATTCCAGTAATTCCTCCCACCTCCTTTCTCTTCAGGTCAAAGAGTAGTGAGAACTTCCTGCTGTCATTAACACTGAGATAGTGCATCACCCCTTGTTGACATTCCTAAACACTGCCCACACATTTATAATTGCCTCTTCATTAAATCCTCCCTACCCAGTGAGTATTTGGTTTCTTGCTGTTTCCTGTCTGCTAATACAGATAGTTTTTAGTTAATTAATTAGCTAATTAATTTATAAATAGAATATTTTTGGATTCACAGCAATATTGAGTGGAAGGTACCCATCTGAGCCTGGAACTTTCTTCTTTGGGAGATTATTAATTATTGTTTCAATTTCTTTAAGGTACATAGGCCTATTTAAATTGTCTATTCTTGGGTGAGTTTTGGTAGATTGTATCTATCAAGGAATTGCTCTATTTTACCTAGGTGATCAAATTTGTGGGCATGGAGTTATTCATAAAATTTCTTTGTTAGTTTTTTAATGTACATAGGATCTGTAGTGATGCCTTCTCTTTCATTTCTGATATTAGGATTTGTGTCTTCTATTTTTTTTTTTTTTTTAGCCAGGGTAGAGGTTTATCTATTCACTGATTTTTTCAAAGAACAAGATTTGAGGTTTGTTAACATTCTCTATCGAGTTCCTGTTTTCAATTTCATGGATTTTTGCTCGAATTTTTCTTTCTTTTTTTTTCCCCCTGCTTACTTTGGAGTTAATTTACTCTTTCTTTGCTGGTTTCTAGTTTAATTTCACTATGGTCTGAGAGCAGACATTGCATGATTTCTATTTTTTAAAATTTGTTAAGTTGTGTTTTATGGTCAGATGTGATCTATTTTGTTGAATATTCTATGTGAGCATGAGAAGAATGTGCATTCTGCAGTTGTTCAATGACAGTGTCAATAGATATCAATTATCAATTATATTCACTTAATTTATGGTGTGCTGATTTCAACTATATCATTACTGGTTTTCTCCGTACTAGAGTTGTCCATTTCTGATAGAGGGGGTGAAGTCTCCAAATGTAACAGTGGATATTTTTCTTTCTTTTTTTTTTATTATGTTAATCACCATATCATTAGTTCTTGATGTAGTGTTCCATGATTCATTGTTTGCATATAACACCCAGGGCTCCATGCAGTACGTGCCTTCTTTAATACCCATCACCAGGCTAACCCATCCCCCATCCCCCCCGGGGCTCTAGAACCCTCAATTGTTTCTCAGAGTCCATAGTCTCTCATGGTTCATCTCCCCTTCCGATTACCCACCCTTCATTCTTCCCTTCCTGCTATCTTCTTCTTCTTTTTTTTTAACATATAATGTATTATTTGTTTCAGAGGTACAAGTCTGTGATTCAACAGTCTTGCACAATTCACAGCACTCACCATTGCACATACCCTCCCCAGTGTCTATCACCCAGCCACCCCATACCTCCCACCCCACCCCCACTCCAGCAACCTTCAGTTTGTTTCCTGAGATTAAGAATTCCTCATATCAGTGAGATCATATGATACATGTCTTTCTCTGATTGACTTATTTCGCTCAGTGTAATACCCTCCAGTTCCATTCATGTCGTTGCAAATGGCAAGATTTCATTCCTTTTGATGGCTGCATAATATTCCATTGTGGATATATACCACATCTTCTTTATCCATTCATCTGTTGATGGACATCTTTGCTCTTTCCACAGTTTAGCTATTGTGGACATTGCTACTATAAACATCGGGGTGCACATACCCCTTTGGATCCCTACATTTGTATCTTTGGGGTAAATACCCAGTAGTGCAATTCCTGGGTCAAAGGGTAGCTCTATTTTCAACTTTTTGAGGAACCTCCATACTGTTTCCAGAGTGGCTGCACCAGTTTGCATTCCCACCAACAGTGTAGGAGGGTTTCCCTTTCTCCACATTCCTGCCAACATCTGTCATTCCTTGACTTATTAATTTTAGCCATTCTGACTGGTGTGAGGTGGTATCTCATTGAGGTTTTGATTTGGATTTCCCTGATGCCAAGCGATGTTGAGCACTTTTTCATGTGTCTGTTGGCCATTTGGATGTCTTCTTTGGAAAACTGTCTGTTCATGTCTTCTGCCCATTTCTTGATTGGATCATTTGTTCTTTGGGTGTTGAGTTTAAGAAGTTCTTTATACATTGTGGATACTAGCCCTTTATCTGATATGTCATTTGCAAATATTTTCTCCCATTGTGTCGGTTGTCTTTTGGTATTGTTGACTGTTTATTTGCTGTGCAGAAGCTTTTTATGTTGACGAACTCCCAATAGTTCATTTTTGCACTTACTTCCCTTGCCTTTTGGTGATGTTTCTAGGAAGAAGTTGCTGTGGCTGAGGTCGCAGAAGTTGCTGCCTGTGTTCTCCTTTAGGATTTTGATGGACTCCTGTCTCACATTTAGGTCTTTCAACCATTTTGAGTCTATTATGTGTGTGGTGTAAGGAAATGGTCCAGTTTCATTCTCCTGCATGTGTTCAATTTTCCCAACACCATTTGTTGAAGAGACTGTCTTTTTCCACTGGACATTCTTTCCTGCTTTGTCAAAGATTAGTTGACCATAGAGTTGAGGGTCCATTTCTGGGCTCTCTAGTCTGTTCCATTGATCGATTTGTCTGTTTTGTGCCAGTACCATACTGTCTTGATGATGACAGCTTTGTAATAGGGTTTGAAGTCTGGATTTGTGATGCCACCAACTTTGCTTTTCTTTTTCAACATTCCTCTGACTATTCGGGGTCTCTTTTGGTTCCATACAAATTTTAGGATTATTTGTTCCATTTCTTTGAAAAAAGTGGTTGGTATTTTGATGGGGATTGCATTGAATGTGTAGATTGCTCTAGGTAGCACTGACACCTTCACATTATTTTTTCTTCCAATCCATGGCCATGGAACATTTTTCCATTTCTTTGTGTCTTCCTCAATTTCTTTCATGAGTATTTTATAATTTTCTGAGTACAGATCCTTTGCCTCTTTGGTTAGATTTATTCTTAGGTATCTTATGGTTTTGGGTACAATTGTAAATGGGATTGACTCCTTAGTTTCTCTTTCTTCTGTCTTTTGGTTGGTGTATGGGAGGCCACTGATTTCTGTCCATTGATTTTATATCCTGCCACTTTACTGAATTCCTGTATGAGTTCTAGCAGTTTTGGGGTGGAGTCTTTTGGGTTTTCCACATAAAGTATCATATCATCTGTAAAGAGTGACAGTTTGACTTCTTCTTTGCCAATTTGAATGCCTTTGATTTCTTTTGTTGTCTGATTGCTGTGGCTAGGACTTCTAATACCATGTTGAATAGCGGTGGTGGTAATGGACATCCTTGCCGTGTTCCTGACCTTAGGGGGAAAGCTCTCAGTTTTTCCCCATTGAGAATGATATTTGCTGTAGTTTTTCATAGATGGTTTTTATGATATTGAGGTATGTACCCTCTATCCCTATACTCTGAAGAGTTTTGATCAAGAAAGGATGCTGTACTTTGTCAAATGCTTTTTCTGCATCTATGGAGAGGATCATATGATTCTTGTTCTTTCTTTTGTTAATGTATTGTATCACGTTGATTGATTTGTGGATATTCAACCAACCTTGCAGCCCAGGAATAAATCCCACTTGGTTGTGGTGAATAATCCTTTTAATGTATTGTTGGATCCTATTGGCTAGTATTTTGGTGAGAATTTTTGCATCCATGTTCATCAAGGATACTGGTCTGTAATTCTCCTTTTTGATGGGGTCTTTGTCTCATTTGGGGATCAAGCTAATGGTGGCCTCATAAAATGAGTGTGGAAGTTTTCCTTCCATTTCTATTTTTTGGAACAGTTTCAGAAGAATAGGTATTAATTCCTCTTTAAATGTTTGGTAGAATTCCCCTGGGAAGCCATCTGGTCCTGGGCTTTTGTTTTTTGGGAGATTTTTGATGACTGCTGCAATATCCTTAGTGGTTATAGTTCTGTTCAGGTTTTCTATTTCTTCCTGGTTCAGTTTTGGTGGTTGATACATCTCTAGAAATGGATCCATTTCTTCCAGATTATTTAATTTGCTGGCATATAGTTACTCATAATATGTTCTTAGATTTGTTTGTATTTCTTTGGTGTTGGTTGTGATCTCTCCTCTTTCATTCATGATTTCATTCATTTGGGTCATTTCTCTTTTTTTTTTGATAAGTCTGGCCAGGGGTTTATCAATTTTGTTAATTCTCTCAAAGAACCAGCTCCTAGTTTTGTTGACCTGTTCTACTGTTCTTTTGATTTCTATTTCATTGATTTCTGCTCTGATCTTTATTATTTCTCTTCTCCTGCTGGGTTTAGGCTTTATTTGCTCTTCTTTCTCCAGCTCCTTTAGGTGTAGGGTTAGGTTGTATATTTGAGAACTTTCTTGTTTCTTGAGAAAGGCTTTTATTGCTATTTACTTTCCTCTTAGGACTGCTTTGCTGCATCCCAAAGATTTTGAACAGTTGTGTTTTCATTTTCATTGGTTTCTATGAATTTTTTAAATTCTTCTTTAATTTCCTGGTTGACCCATTCACTCTTTAGTAGGATGCTCTTTAGCCTCCACATATTTGAGTTCTTTGTGACTTTCCTCTTGTGATTGAGTTCTAGTTTCAAAGGATTGTGGTCTCAAAATATGCAGGGAATGATCCCAATCTTTTGGTACCAGTTGAGACCTGATTTGTGACCTCATATGTGATCTCTTCTAGAGAATGTTCCATGGGCACTAGAGAAGAATGTGTAATCTGTTGCTTTGGGATAGAATGTCATGAATATATCTGTGAAGTCCATTTGGTCCAGTGTGTCATTTAAAGTCTTTATTTCCTTGTTGATCTTTTGCTTAGATGATCTGTCCATTTCAGTGAGGGGGGGTGTTAATGTCTGCCACTATTATTTTGTTGCTGTCGATGTGCTTCTTTGCTTTTGTTATTAATTGGCTGCTCTCAAGTTAGGGGCATAGATATTTACAATTGTTAGATCTTCTTGTTGGGTCGACCCTTTAAGTAGGATATAGTATTCTTCCTCATCTCTACAGTCTTTGGTTTGAAATCTAATTTGTCTGATATAAGGATTGGCACCCCAGCTTTCTTTTGGTGTCCATTAGCATGGTAAATTGTTTTCCACCCCCTCACTTTCAATCTGGGATGTCTTTGGGTCAAAAATGAGTCTCTTGCAGACAGCATATCGATGGGTCTTGTTTTTTAATCCAATCCGATAGCCTGTGTCTTTTGATTGGGGCATTTAGCCCATTTACAGTCATGGTAACTATTGAACGATATGAATTTAATGCCATTGTATTGCCTGTAAGGTGAGTTTACTGTATATTGTCTGTGTTCCTTTCTGGTCTATGTTGCTTTTAAGCTCTCTCTTGGCTTAGAGGACCCCTTTCAATATTTCTTGTAGGGCTGGCTTCATGTTCACAAATTTCTTTAGTTTTTGCTTGTCCTGGAAGCTTTTTATCTCTCCTTCTATTTCAATGACAGCCTATCTGGATACAGTATTCTTGGCTACATATTTTTCTCATTTAGTGCTCTGAATATATCATGCCAGTCCTTTCTGGCCTGCCAGTCTCTGTGGATAGGTCTGTTGCCAATCTAATATTTCTACCATTGTAGTTTACAGATCTCTTATCCCGAGCCACTCTCAGGATTTTCTCTTTGTCTCTGAAACCTGTAAGTTTTACTGTTAGATCCCGGGGTGTTGATGGGGGTTTCTCTGTGCCTCCTGGATTTTGATGCCTGTTTCCTTCCCCAAATTAGGCAAGTTCTCTGCTATAATTTGCTCCAATATACCTTCTACCCCTCTCTCTCTTTCTTCTCCTTCTGGGATCCCAATTATTCTAATATTGTTTCATCTTATGGTATCGCTTATCTCTCGAATTCTGCCCTCGTGATCCAGTAGTTGTTCATCTCTCTTTTTCTCAGCTTCTTTATTTTCCATCAATTGTTCTTCTATATCGCTGATTCTCTCTTCTGCCTCATTTATCCTAGTGGTTAGTGCCCCCATTTCTGATTGCATCTCATTAATAGCCTTTTTGATTTCGACTTGGTTAGATTTTAGTTCTTTTATTTCTCCAGAAAAGATTTCTCTAATATCTTCCATGCTTTTTTCAAGCCCAGTTAGTATCTTTAAAATCATCATTCTGAACTCTAGTTCTGACATCTTACTAATGTCCGTATTGATTAGGTCCCTGGCAGTTGGTACTGCCTCTTTTTTTTTTTTTTTTTTGAGGGTATTTTTTTCGTCTTGTCATTTTGTCCAGAGGAGAATAGATGAATGAGAGAACAAAATGGTAATAGGGTAACAACGTCTCCAGAAAAATATACACTAAACAAATTGGAAGAGACCTAAAATTGTGCCTGCAGCAGCCAAAATACAAAACCTGGATTTATTTATTTCTTGCAGTTGTATCCGTTTTTTGCCTTACTTAGGTTGATTCTTTGTTGTTAGGCACATACACATAAAGGATTGTTTTGTCTTTATGGAAAATTTACCCCTTTATTATTATGTAATGCCCCTCTTTATCCCTTATAACTTCCTCTATAATCTCCTCCATTTGAAATTAATGTAGCTACTTTCTTTTGATTAATGTTAGTATGGTTTATCTTTCTTCATCCATTTACTCTTTTTTTTAAAGGTTTTTATTTATTTATCAGAGAGAGAGAGAAACAGCCGGAGAGGGGAGAGGGTCAGAGGAAGAAGCAGGCTCCCTGCTGAGCTGTGAGCCCCATGTGGGACTCGATCCCAGGACTCCAGGATCATTACCTGAGCCGAAGGCAGTCGCCCAAACAACTGAGCCACCCAGGCGCCCCATCCATTTACTCTTAATCTGTGTGTATCTTGGTATTTGAAGTGAATTTCTTGTAGACAACCTACAGTTAGTATTTTTTTTTTTAAAGATTTCACGCCCAGCATGGAGCACAATGCAGTGCTTGAACTCATGACACTGAAATCTAGACCTGACCCCAAACCAAGAGTTGGACGTGTAACTGTATGAGTCCCCCAGGTACCCCTAGGTTTTGTTTTTTAATCCACCCTGACAATCTGTCTTTTAACATAGTTGGATATAATTGGTATTATATATATAGTTAGATATATATGATGTACAATTGTTATTGTTCTCTAATCACTGATCTTCTTTGTTCCTATTTTTGCCTTCCAGTCTCTTTTTATGCCTTGTGTGGTTTTAAATGAGCATTTTATGATTCTCTTTTGTTATATACCTAGAGTTTGTTTCACCTCAAAATTCATGTGTTGACATCCTAACCACCAAATAATGGCATTAGAAAATGGAGTTTTAATTAGGTGAGGGTAGAGCCCTCATTCTGGGATTAATGCCCTTATAAAAGAGGAAGAGAGATGAGATATTTATCTCTCTCCACCATGTGAGGATACAAGAAGACAGCTATCTGCATACAAGGATAAAGGCTCTTTACCAGGTGCTGGATCTGCTGGCACATTGATTTTGGACTTCTTAGCCTCCAGAACTGTGAGAAATAAATGTTTATTGTTTAAGCCACCCAGTCTATGATAATTTGCTATAGCAACCCAAACTGACTAATACAAATTTTCTTTCCTTAGCACATCAGTTACACTTCTAAAAAAATTTTTTGGGGGAGCCTGGGTGGCTCAGTCAGTTAAGTGTCTGCCTTCGGCTCAGGTCGTGATCCCAGGGTCCTGGGATCAAGCCCCATATTGGGCTCCATCCTCGGTGGGGAGCCTGCTTCTCCCTCTCCACTCTGCTTGTGCTCTCTATTGCTATCTCTGTCTTTCTCTCAAATAAACAAATAAAATCTTTTAAAAAATAAATTAAAAAAAACCAAAACTTTTTTTTAGTGGTTGCCCTAGAATTTACAATATACATTTAAAGCTAAGCCAAATCCACTTTTAAATAATATACCAATGGGCACCTGGGTGGCTCAGTTGGTTAAGCGACTGCCTCCGGCTCAGGTCATGATCCTGGAGTCCGGGGATCGAGTCCCGCGTCGGGCTCCCTGCTCAGCAGGGAGTCTGCTTCTCCCTCTGACCCTCTTCCCTCTCGTGCTCTCTATCTCTCATTCTCTCTCTCTCAAATAAATAAATAAAATCTTTAAAAAAAATAAATAATATACCAATTCATCAGTAGTACAAGTATAATTAAAAAGTAAAAATATAATAACAAAATAATCTCATTTCTTCCCTCCTGTCCTTTGTATTATTGCTGTTATTTATTTCACTTCTACATAAGCATACATAAACATGCATATTTACATAAGGATATTTAATAAATACATTATTGCTATTATTTTGAACAAACTGTTATCTGTTAGATAAATTAAGAATATGAAAAATAAAAGTTTTAATTTTACCTTTACTTATTCCTTCAATGATGATTTTCTTTTCTTTATGTAGACCTGGATTTCTGTTCTATATTATTTTCCTTCTCTCTAAAGAACATTTTTAAAAATTTCCTGCAAGGCAGGTCTACTGGCAACAAAGTCCTTCAATTTTTGTCTGAGAAAATATTTGAAATTTTTAGATTTCACATATAAATGATACCATGCAGTATATGTCTTACTCTAACTTTTTTCACTTAACATAATGCCTTCAAGGTCCATCAATGTCACAATGGCATGATTTTCTTCTTTTATATGGCTAATAACATTACATTGTATATATGCACACAACCTTTTCTTTATCCATCCGTCCATTTATAGACACTTAGGTAGTTTCCATGTTTTAACTATTTGAAAAATGGTGCAATAATGATGGGAGTGCAGATATCTCTTTAAGATAGTGATTTTATTTCCTTCAAATATATTCCCGGATGTGAGATTTCTGATCATATGGTGTTTTTATTTTATTTTTTAAAAAAGATTTATTTATTTATTTGAGAGAGAGACAGTGGGGGGAGGAACAGAGGGAGAGGGAGAGAGAAACTTTAAGCAGACTTTGCACTGAGTGCAGAGGCTGACTTGGGGCTTGATCTCATGACTCTGAGATCATGACCTGTGCCAAAATCAAGAGTTGTACACCTAACAGACTGTGCCACCCAGGCACCTCATGTGGTTGTTTTAAAAACATTTTTTTGAGGAATCTTCATAATGTTGTTGATAGTGGCTTTAATATATACATTCCTACAAGCAATGCATCATTGTTCCCATTTTTCCACATGCCCAACAACATTTGCTATTTTTTATTGTTTTGGTAATAGCCATTCTAACAGGTGTCAAGGGATCTCTTTGTGGTTTTGATTTACATTTCTGTGATGATTAGTGATGTGCATCTTATCATGTACTTGTAGTACATAAGAATACTTCTCATGTACTCTTTGAAAAGTTATTCAATCCTCTGCTCACGTTTTAATCTGATTCCTTTTTTTTTTTTTGCAACTAAGCTGTATAAGTGTTTTATGTTTTTGGATATTAACTTCTTATCAGATACATGGTCTGCAAATGTTTTCTCCCTTTGTGTAAGCCTTTTCATTTTGTTGATCATTTCTTTTGCTATGCAGATGCTTTTTAGTTTGATGTAGTCCCATTTGTTGATTTTTGCTTTTGTGGCTTGTGCTTTTAGTGTCATATCAAAAAAATCATTGCCAGGACCAATGTCAAGGAGTTTATTCCCTATATCTCCTTCTAGGAGTTTTAGTTTCACGTTTTATATTTAAGTTCTTAATCTATTTTGAGTTAATTTTTGTGAGTGGTGTAAGATAGGGGTACAATTTTATTCTTTTGCATATGTCTATCCAGTTTTCCCAGAATCGTTTGTTGAAGATACTATCCTTTCCCCACTGAATATTCTTGATTCCCTTGTCAAGTATTAGCTCACCATATATGTGTGGATTTATTTCTGAGCTCTCAGTTCTATTCCATTAGTCTATGTGTCTGTTATTATGCCAATAAAATACTTTTTTGATTATTATATCTCTGTTACATAGTTTTAAATCAGGAACCATGATAGCTCCAGCTTGTCCAGTTTGTTCTTTCTTGTTTGCCTCGGCTGTTGGGGTCTTTTGTGGCTCCATATGAATTTTAGAATTTTTTCCCTATTGCTATGAAAAATGCTATTGGATTGGAGTTTTGATAAGAATTGCTTTGTATTTATAAACAGCTTTGGGTAGCATGGATATTTTAATAATGTTTAATCTTATAATCCATAAACATGGGTTATCTTTCCATTTATTTGTGCCTTCAATTTTTTCATCAATGTCTTATAGTTTTTGGTATATAGGACTTTTACTTCCTTGGTTAAATTTATTCCTAAGTATTTTATTGTTTTTCATGCAATTGTAAGTGGGATTGTTTTTTTTACTTCTTTTTCCAATAATTCATTATTGTTCTGTAGAAATACAACTGATTTTTGTATGTTGATTTTGTATCCTGCAACTCTACTGAATTTGTTTATCCCTGTCAACACTTTTTGTTACTTGTGTTCTTGATTTTAGCCATTCCAACATGTGTGAAGTGATATCTCATTATAGTTTTGATTTGCATTTCCCTGATGGTGAATGATGTTGAGCATCTTTGCATGTGTCCGTTGACCATCTGAATGTCTTCTTTGGAGAAATGTTTGCTTGTGTCTTCTGCTTTCTTTTAAATTGGACTATTTGTCTTTTGGGTATTGAGTTGTATAAGTTCTTTATATATTTTGGATACTAACCTTTTATTAGAGATGTCATTTGCAAATATCTTCTCCTATTCAGTAGGTTGTCTTTTAGTTTTGTTGACTATTTCCTTTGCTGTGCAGAAGTTTTTATTTTGAAGAAGGAAAACTGTCACTGTGTTCAGATGTTAATTTTTCTTTGTTTGGTAGAATTCACCTGTGACGCCATCTGGTCCTGGGGTTTTCTTTGTTGGGAGTTTTTAACCATTGATTAATGTCCTTTTTATTGGTGGGTTCAGATTTTTTATTTCTTCATGATTCAGACTTCTTCAGATTCAGATTGTATGTTTCTAGAAATTTATCCACTTATTCTAGGTTGTCCATTTTTGGGGCTATAATGGTTCATATCAGTCTCATGATCCTTTGAATGTCTGTGGTAGCAATTGTAATATCTGCTTTTTTGTTTCTAATTTATTTTGAGTCCCCTCCCTCTCTCTTTCTCTCACTGTTTTTATAAATTTATTTAAAAATAAAAGTTTACCTTTCTTATCTTTTTGAAAAACCCAGCTCTTAGTTCTATCTTTTCTATTTTTTTCTGTTCTCTATTTCAATTATTTCTGTTCTGATCATTATTTTTTTCCCTTTCCTCTGCTAATTTGGGAGCTTGTTTGTTCTTGGTTTTCTTGTTAATTGAGGTATAAAGTTAGGTTGTTTATTTGAGCTCTTTCTATTTACTTAATATAAGCATTTTTTTGCTATAAACTTCCATCTTAACACTGCTTTTGCTAGATACAATAAATTTTGGTATGTTGTGCTTCCATTTTTATTTGTTTCAAGATATTTGATTTTATTTGAAAGATATTTGATTTCATCATTGGCTTATTTGTTGTTCATGAATGTGTTGTGTGGTTCCCACATATTTGTAAATTTTCTAGACTTCTTCCTGTTATTGAATTCTACTTTCAAACCATTGTGGTTGGAAAATATACTTGGTATAATTCAATTTTTAAAAATTTCCTGAGACTTGTTTTGTGACCTAACATATGATGGATTCTGGAAAATATTCCATATGCACTTGAGATGAATTTGTATTCTACTGCTGTCAGATGGAATGTTCTGTATATGTCTCTTAGTTTCATTTGGTCTAAAATATATTTCAGGTCAAATGTTTCTTTATTGATTTTCTGTCTCAATTGTCTATTTGTTGTTGAAGTGAGGTATTTAAGTCCCCTACTGTTACTCCTTCAGCTCTCTTTGTGTTTGTGTTTAGGATATTTAGATGCTCTGATGGTGTGTGTAAATATATTATGATTTTATTTCCTCTTGACTCCTTTATCATTATATAATGGCCTTTGTCTCTGGTCACAGTTTTTTACTTAAAGCATATTTTGTCTGATATAAGTATGGCTAACCCTGTTCTCTTTTGGTTTCTGTTTGAATGGAATATCTTTCTCCATCTCCACCTGGATCCTATGTGTGACTTTATAGGTAACATATATTTGGGTCTCATTTTTTTTAAATCAGTTCAGCCAAAAGTAAATAAATAAATAAATAATACATACATACATACATATGTACATACATATATACATACATACATACATAAAACTCACTCCAGCCATTCTACACCCTTTGACTTAAGAATTCGATCCTATATTTAAAGTATTTATTGAGGTGAAGACGGTACTGCCATCTTGTTAATTATTTTCTGGCTGTTTTGTGGTTCTTTTGTTCCTTTTTTCCTCTCTTATTGTCTTCTTTTTTGAATTGATGATTTTCTGTAGTGGTATATTTTGATTGTCTTATCTTTATCTTGTTTGAATGTACTATTAGTTTTTATGGTTATCTGGAGGTTTCCTTGAAACACCTTATAGACAACTGAGTCTATTTTAGGCTGAAACAACTTATCTTTGATTGCTATGAAAACTTTACCCTTTTACCTCCTCTGCTACATTTTGTTTTTCATGTAACAATTTATAACTTTTTATATTATTTATTTATTTATTTATTTTTCATTTAGCAAAATGTTTTATTCAAAAGCTTCTCAGCACCATCTAGTTGTCAACTTTTTATATTATTTATTAACATTGTAGCTATAGTTTTTATTTTTTTTAAAGATTTTATTTATTTGACACAGAGAGAGAGAGCACAAGCAGGGGGAGCAGCAGGCAGAGGGAGAAGCAGGCTCCCTGCTGAGCAGGGAGCCTGATGCAGGACTTGATCCCAGGACCCTGGGATCATGACCTGAGCTGAAGGCAGCCATTTAACCAATTGAGCCACCCAGGCATCCTGTTATAATTATTTTTAATATTTTTGTCTTTTAACCTTTGTACTAGAGTTTAGTGGTTAACATACCAGATAATACAATATTAGAGTGTTTTGAAGCTGACTGTATCCTTACCTTTACTGGTTTGTTGTATATTGTCATATGTTTTCATGTTACTAATTATCATTCTCTTGTTTCAGCTTTAAGAAATCATTTCAGCATTTGTTATAAGGCAGGTCTAGTGGTAATACATTTCCTCATTTTTGTTTTTTTTGGGGGGGAAAGTCTTTATCTCACCTTCTTTTCTGAAGGACAACTTTGTTGGTTACAGTATTTTTGTTGGCAGTTTTTTCTTTCATCACTTTGAATGTGTCATCCCATTGTCACTGAACCTGCAAGATTCCTGCTGAGAAATCTGCTGACAGCCCTATGAAGTTTCTCTTGTATGAGAGAATTTTTTTCTCTTGCTATTTTTCTCTGCCTATTCCCATTACCTTTTTGCCTTTGATTTTAGACAGTTTTATTATAATGTGCTTTAGAGAAGATTGTTTTGGATTTAATTTTGGGGAGACCTATTGGCTTCATGGCCTTGAAAGTCCAAATATCTCCTAAGGTTTGGGAAGCTCTCAGCCTTTATTTCTTTAAATAAGCTTTCTACCACTGTTTCCATCTTTCCACCTTCTTGAACTTTAGTGATGCATACATTGTTTCTGTTAATAGTGTTCCATAAGTCTCAAAGACTTTCTTTGTTTTTTTCATTCTTTTTTTTTTCTTTTTGTTCCTCTGGATAATTTCAATTGCTCTTTCATTGAGCTCACTGATTCTTTTCTACTTGGTCAAGTCTTCAGTTGAAACTCTCTATTGAATTCTTCAATTCAATTACTGTATTAAGCACCAAACTTTCCTTTTGGTTCTTTTTCTCTTTTCCATTTCTTTATTGAACTTCTCATTTTGTTCTTGTATTGATTTCCTGATTTCATTACATTGTTTGCCTGTGTTTTCTTGTAGCTCTCTGAGATTCATTTATTTTTTAATTTTTTATTAAAATTCAATTTAGGTACCATGTACTGTATTATTAGTTTCAGGGGTAGAATTTAGTGATTCATCAGTTGCATATAGCACCCAGAGCTCATTACATCAAATGCCCTCCTTAATGTTCATTACCCATTACCTTATCCTTCCACCCACCTCCCCTCCAGCAACCTTCAGTTTGTTCCCTGTAGTTAAGAGTCTCTTATGGTTTGCTCCCTCTCTGTTTTCATCTTATTTTATTTTTCCTTCCCTTTCCCTATATTCATTTGTTTTGTTTCTTAAATTCCACACATGAGTTAAATATTATGGTATTTGTCTTTCTCTGACTGACTTATTTTGGTTAGCATAATGCCCTCTAGTTCCATCCATGTTGTTGCAAATGGTAAGATTTCATTCTTTTTGATGGCTGAGTAATATTCCATTGTATATATACACCACATCTTCCTTATCCATTCATCTGTCAATGGACATCTGGGCTCTTTTCATAGTTTGGCTATTGTGGACATTGCTGCTATAAACTTTGGGGTGCATGTGCCCATTTTAATCACTGTTTGTAATCTTTTGGATAAATACCTAGTAGTGCAATTGCTGGGTTGTAGGATATTTCTATTTTAACTTTTTGAGGGACCTCCATACTGTTTCCTGGAGTGGCTGCACCAGTTTGCATTCCCAACAGTTTAAGAGGGTTCCCTTTTCTCCACATCCTTGCCATCATCTGTTGTTTCCTAAGTTGTTAATTTTAGCCATTGTGACTGGTGTGAGCTGATATCTCATTGTGGTTTTGATTTGTGTTTCCCTAATGCTGAGTGATGTTGAGCATTTTTTTTCATGTGCCTGTTAGCCATTTGTATGTCTTCTTTGGAGAAATGTCTGTCATGTCTTCTTCCCATTTCTTGACGGGATTTTCTGTTTTCTGGGTGTGGAGTTTGATACATTTTTTTATAGGTTTTGGATACTAGCCCTTTATCTAAAATGTCATTTGCAAATATCTTATCCCATTCTGTAGGTTGCCTTTTAGTTTTGTTGATTGTTTCCTTTCCTATGCAAAAGCTTTTTATCCTGATGAACTCCCAATAGTTCATTTTTGCTTTTGTTTCCCTTGCCTTGTGTAGAGAATGTGTAGCAGAGACATGTGTAGCAAGAAGTTGCTGTGGCCAAGGTCAAAGAGGTTGCTGCCTGTGTTCTCCTCTAGGATTTTGATGGATTCCTGTCTCACATTTAGGTATCTCATCCATTGTGAGTTTATTCTTGTGTATGGTGGTCTAGTTTCATTCTTCTGCATGTGGCTGCCCAATTTTCCCAACACCATTTGTTTTTTTTTTTAAAGATTTATTTATTTATTTATTTATTTGAGAGAGAGAATGAGATAGAGAGAGAGTACATGAGAGGAGGTTAGAGGGAGAAGCAGGCTCCTCACCGAGCAGGGAGCCTGATGCAGGACTCGATCCTGGGACTCCAGGATCATGACCTGAGCCGAAGGCAGTCACTTAACCAACTGAGCCACCCAGGCGCCCCCCAACACCATTTGTTGAAGAGACTGTCACTCTCTGAGAATCTTTATGGCAATTATTTTGAATTCTATGTCAAGCAATTCCTGGATATCTTTTTCTTTGGAGGTCATTTACTAGAAGTTTAATGTGTTTCCTTGGTGGTGTTTCCTTGATTCTTCATAATCCTTGTAACCTTGTGTAGGTGTCATATTTGAAGAAGCAGTTGCCTCTTCCAGACTTTATAGATAGACTAACTTTGGAATGGAAAGACCTGCATCTATGGATGGGGGCACGCTGGAGCATGCTGTGACCCCTGGTTTAGTTGTGCAGAGTGTTAAGTGTGCAGGTGTGTGGTGGCTCCAGCTTCAGGAGAGCATGATGTGTCTTTGGCCCAAGGCACTGGGGTCCACAGCATTTACAACTCTTAGTTCTTTGCTAGCACTATGGGAGTTCTTAATATCTGGTAGGGTTAATGGTGTCCTCAGAGGTGCATAATAACTAGGGACCAGTACAGGCAGTGGTGGTGACTAGAGCCAGTGGTATGCATACTTGGCTGTGGGAACTGTGGGTTCTGTGTGGTGGTAGGGGCCAGTTGCTGACACACATGTAATGGTGGAAGCCAGAGTAAGCAGCAAGGGCCAGGTCCAACTCTGGGCACAACAAATGCAGCCTAGGGCGTCTTGACTGTTGGTATATTCTGCTGTGGCTGCTGGGTCTCACCATAGGCACATAGTGTAGGTCAGTGTTGGGACTCAGGCCAGGTACATGCAGTTGCACAACTGAAGGGGCTACCTGCAGGTGAATGCTATGGTGCCAACCAGTGACATCAGACAGGGCCTGATTCAGGTCCCCAAGCAACTGCAGGATCTTTGGCTCTAAGTATGCACTCCTATGGCTACACTGTCTCCCCATAGCACTCCCCATGACAGTGAAAACCTATGACGATTTTAGGCTCCCTGCAGGTGCACAGCTGGAAGGGCTAGCCCCATTCATGTGCTTATTGTTGTGGGATAGCTACAGGGGACTAGTCTGGCCTAGAGGACTAGTCTTGCACTTGTGCAGCTTCATTTGCCAGGTGTTCGTGCCAGTATAGGTTCTGGCTCTGGCAGAGCAGGGTATGAGGGAAGAAACCAGAAGATATATGCAAATGTAAATACCTGTCTGGCAAAACCCAGATAAATTTGTGGTGGGTCTGCCATAGCTGCAATCTCTTAAAATTAAATATGAAATCTTATTTTACATATTATTTCATAATCACTAGTAAGTTTTTATCTGATTATTTTGTAATCTATCATTTTAGTTTAGTCATATTAATGCTTTATATAATCACTAAGCAAAACAAGACTATCTCAAAACTTGATGGCTGGAATAGAAATATGAAATATTTAAAGGAGGAAATTACCTCACTGGTAAAAACTAAGGAGTTTCTCACCAAAACCTAAGTTGCATGAGATATATTTCTGTACATATTTTCATTCTCATATCAAAGTTGCAATGTCAGAAGCGCAGGAAATGTGCCCACATCACAAGTAAGAGACTAGAGTCTTATGAAGACATATTCAGGTTACATGGCTAGGAAGGCTTTTTGTGTCTAAATCTGCTGATTGTACTAACATCTTGCTGCTTTGGATGGAAAATAGTTGTTTTTTCTTTTGAAAATAGGTTTTTATTTAGTAGTCTCCTGACATCTGTTCTAGAATATGTGTTTTGATACACATTGAATTTTTTTGAAGGATCTAATTAATAGAGATAATTGTGGGAAAGGAAAAATGTTTTTATGAACCAGAAATGTGACATGTCATAATGATATCTCTTTCTATATAGGTCTGTATGCATGTGAGTGTCTATGTGCATGTGTGTATCTATGTATACACACATATATTTCTGTATTATATATGTATATGTGTAAATATACGTAGTTATGTAGAGCAAGGCATACTTGAAAGAAATATACTAAAATGTTAAGAGAAGCTCTCTTTGAAGTGGAATTATAAATGATTTTTCTTCTTTGCATTTTACACATTATCTGAAGTGAATATGTATTATTTTTGTAACCAGGAGAAATAAAGATTCTTTTAAAAAATTAAATAAAACAAATCAAGTATGTTTTCCTATGCTATATGGTGCATGTTCTTTTTTTGTACTCAAGACAAACATTCTACATTTGCATATCGGACAGAAGTGCCTTTGTCTTACATTTCTTGAACCCATTTATCTATTAAAGCTGTATAAATCAGGATAAGTCAGTTAGTTATCCATTACTATTCTCTTTGTTTTCACTGTATTTATCTCTGAACTTTGATAGGAAAGTATGATAATGTTGCCCCTGAAAGTCACATGATAATTTCATTTTAGGCCAGTTGAGTCTTAAAAATAAGTAAAATAGTGACCAATAAAATATAGACAAATTGTTTTAATTCTTGTTTTGTAAGATTAGGACTGTGTGATGGTTAGTTTTCTGTGTCAGTTTAGCTAGGCTATAGTACCCAGTTATTTAATTAAACACTAATCTATATATTTCCATGAAGATATTTTGGTTAACATCTATAATCAGTTGACTTTAAAAAGTAAAGGACATGACCCTGGATAATGTAGGTGGGCCTCATCCAATCAGTTGAAGGTCTTAAGAGCAAAACTCATGTTTTCCAGAGAATTTATGCATCAAGACTATAGCATCAGGGTGCCTGGGTGGCTCAGTTGGTTAAGTGTCTGCCTTTGGCTCAGGTCATGATCCCAGGGTCCTGGGATTGAGCCCCATGTCCAGCTTCCTGCTCAGGGGGGAGTCTGCTTCTCCCTCTCCCTCTGACTTCCCCACCCCGCTTGTACTCTCTCTCTCTCTCTCTCAAATAAATAAATAAATAATCTTAAAAAAAAAGACTATAGCATCAACTCATGCCTGCCAGCCTTATACATTTTGGACTTGCCAAACCTCATAATTATGTGAACTAACTCCTCTAAATCTCTATTTATCTATCCATCATCTATCTGTCTCTTTTATTGATTGATTCTGTTTCTCTAGAGTATGATGGTAGAGAAAGTTTCCATTGTCTAAGAAAATACATGTATTATCATGATCTAAGTGTTGCCAGAGATGTGAACATTAAAAGTGCTTCTGGTAAGACCTTAGAAAAAAGTGGGAAAATGTTAGTGTGACTTATAAAATGGCAGAAAATTTAGCCAGATTATGTTCTACTGTTGGATGGAAAATAGAACATATAAAGTGATGAACTTGGATATTTAGTTGAGGGGATTTCCAAGCAAAGTGTGGAAGGTATGGCCTGGTTTCTCCTTGCTGTCTATAGTAAAATGTAGGGAGAAAAAGAAAGATTGAGGATGGAACTGGTAAACAAAAAAAGACCAGGATTTGAGGATCTGAAAAATTCTCAGCCTGTGCGTATTGCCACAGATGCCAAGGTGTGCTCTGGAGAAAAGGCCCAGGTGAAGCTGAACAATCTTTTTCAGTAGATTAGGTATATGACTTATGGATCCACTTAACCACTTCAAAAGAAGCTAGAAATAGGGATGGCGTTATCCAGGAAAAGTTTATGAAGGACCCTGTGTCTAGTGGCATGAGTACCCACTATATCTGTGGGTACTAACCAGGTTTTTGAGAAAGCTATGCCAGCAGACACTCTGCCAGTTTGGATTGGAGGGGACTGAGATAGGATGAAATGAAGGCAAGTTGGTAGGCTTGTGGGACACCGCAAACAGAAGACAAACTGCCCTGATGGCAAAGCGGACTGGACTTTGCGTGGGGCCTCCACAGGCCTGAAGGACAAAGCATGGACACAGAGCCTTATTCCCTTGAAAGGTGTCCATAGGCCTTGAAACCTATTGGAATTTGCCCTGTTGGGTTTTGAACTTGCTTGAGACAAGTGACCCTTTTATTCCTTCCATTTTCCTCATTTTGGAAAGGGAATGCTTATCTATGCCTGTCATACCATTTTAAAATTTATTGATTGATTTTTTATAAATTTTTAAATTTGAGTATAGTTAACACACAATGTTGTTAATTTCAGATGTCCAATATAGCTATTTTACAAGTTAATATGTTATGTTCACCACAAGTGGAGCTACCATCTGTCACCATACAACATTATTACAGTATCACTGACTATATTCCTTATGCTGTGCTTTTTATTCATGTTACTTATTTATTCCTTAACTAGAAGCCTGTTATCTCCCACTTCCTTTCCCCCATTTTGCCCGCACTCCCCGCCTCCACCACAAACATCAATTTGTTCTCTGTATTTATAGGTCCAGTTATGCTTTTTGTTTGTTTATTCATTTTTTAAAGATTTTATTTATTTATTTGACAGAGAGAGAGAGAGAGAGCACAAGTGTGGGGAGCAGCAGGGTTAGGGAGAAAGTCTCCCCACTGAACAGGGAGCCTGATGCGGGACTCGATCCTGAGACTGCAGGATCATGGCCTGAGCCGAAGGCAGATGCTTAATGACTGAGCCACCCAGGTGCCCCTCATTTGTTTTTTGTGTTTTTTTTTTTTAAGTAATCTCTACACCCAATGTGGGACTTGAACTTACAACCCTGAGATCAAAAGTCACATCTTCTACCAACTGAGCCATAGGCAAGTGTCCTCATTTGTTTTTTTTTTAGATTCCACCTGAGTGAAATCATTTCGTATTTATCTTTTTTTAGTCTGACTTATTTCACCAAGCACAATAGCCTCTAGGTCCACTTTCTAACATCATACATGAAAATAAACTCAAAATAGATGAAAGACCTAAATGTGAGACCTGAAACCATAAAAGTGCTAGAAGAGTGCACAGGCGGTAATTTCTTTGAGATCGGTCATACCAACAGTGTTCTAGATATGTCTCCTAAGGCAAGGGAAACAAAAACAAAATAAATTATTGGGGCTATATAAAAATGAAAACCATTTGCACAACAAAGGAGATCATCAACAACACAAAAAGGGAAACTACTGAATGGGAGAAGATATTTGCAAATGATATATTTGATAAGGAGTTAATATCCAAAATATATAAAGAACTTAAACAACTCAACACCAAAAATACAATCTGATTAAAAATGGGCAGGAGGACCTGAATAGACATTTTTCCAAAGAAGACATTCAAATGGCCAAAGGACGTGAAAAGATGCTCAACATCACTTATTCTCAGGGCACTACAAATCAAAACCACAATGAGATATCACCTCACACTTGTCAGAATGACTAGAATCTAAAAGACAAGAAATAGCAAGTGTTGGCGAGGATGTGGAGGAACGAGAACTTTTTACACTGTTGGCAGGACCCCCATTGCATTTTAGAGGCAGTTAATTTGTTTTCTAGTTCATAGGTCCACAGATAGTTATATTGTCCCAGGATGGCTTATATCCAGGTTCTCATCCATATATGATTTAAATGATGAGATTTGGGACTTTTTGTGTTGATGATATTTATTTGAGATTTTTGGACTTAGAGTTGAAATGAGTTGAGACTTCTGGGGAAGTTGAAATGGAGTGACTGTACTTTGCACATGGGATGAACATACATTTTTGCAGCCTAGTAGGTAGACTCTTGAGAGTTAAATAGTGTACCTCCAAAATTCATGTCCACCTGGAATCTCAGAATGTGATCTTATTTGGAAATAGGATCTTTGCAGATGTCCTTAGTTGTGTTCATACCTGAGTAGAGTGGACCGTATATCCAAAATGACTGGTGTCAGAGACACACAAAAAGAAGATAGCCATATGACCACAGAGGCAGAGACTGGAGTGATTGATCTGCAAGCCAAGAAATAGCAAGGATTGTTGGCAAATACCAGAAGCTAGAAGAGGCAAAGAAGGATTCTTCCCTCAAGTCTTTAGAAGGATCAGAGCCCCGCTGACACCATGATTTCAGACTTCTAGCTTCCAGAATTGTGAGGGAATAAATTGCCATTATTTTAAATTACCCAGTTTGTGGTAGTTTGTTATAGTATCCCTAGGAATCTAATCCAGAATGGTTATGCATTTTAGGTTCATATCTTGGCAAATGGATAGGGAGCAGTAAGAGAGAGAGGGGAGGCTCAGGTTGCTTTTCCTAGCCTGGAAGGCATATTTTCTCACATATATAACCACTACATGTTGGATAGCTTCTTCAGTCACTGCAGTGTCAATTAAAAGTGAAATGAGTACACTTATCACGGTGAGCATTTTGTAATGTATATAATTTTTGAATCACTATGTTGTATACCAAAACTAATATAATATTGTATGTCAACTATATTTCAATTAAAAATTTTTTAATTAAGAAGGAAGTAATTTCTAAAAAATGAAATGAGATATTGAGAACATTTATAGGGTAATTGGTAGCTACATGCTATGTGACTTATTTGCTAATTTGTCCAGACAAAGTAGCTTGGAATGGTATGGTAGCACACTGCAAACCTGAGAACTCTCTAGATTTTGAGGAACGCATGTCTTCTCCAACCATCTGTACTTTCAGACCAGAAGAAAAACAAGTTCTTTGCTGGTATTTAGGTTTCTAATTTTCATTTTATTATTTTCTAACTCCAATTGCTTTTATCACATTTTTAGTCTTGTAGATTTATTTATATGAGCTGTGGGGTAGCACACTTGGCCACCCATAGAACCTGGTCATTTCTCACTCTGGTCAGTGTGTTTGTTCTTGGCAAAATGCAACTTCCTGTTTCAGAGAAAAGGATTTAAAAAGGCTTTTTAAATGGGCTCCTAAGGCTCCTTGAATAGCAAATAGCTTTTAAAAGACAACACTTCAATGGCCTATGGATAACTAGTTCAAAAACAAAAGTATTGAATATCCCTTTAAATGTATATAGGTTTAAAAAGCAAGAAGGGAATAGGTTTGGCAAAGTTTCTTCTCAATTTTACAGAATTCAAAATGTTTGAAAAATTTCTACATACATGCCCATTGTTCAATTTCAACTGCAAAAAATTTATAAATGACCTGGGGAGGTAACAAAGATGATAGATGCCAATCCAAACAGTATACAGCTTATGCATGGTTGTGTCCGATGGAAATAGTTATTTCTTCTATAAGCTTTTCTCTGTGAAAGGGAAATCGAGAATGATGGGCATGTAAGGCAGGGAGAAAATGAAGGAGGAAGAGAACCATACTATAGGGGTTATCATGGCTTCTCTAAATAGTCACTGGCATTGCTCTATAAATATAACCATTTGCTATACATTTTGAATTGCTAACGTTTGGGAGAATAGTGGACAATGGATCTTCGTGTAAACTATAAATTTTATAACAGTGAATTAGCATGTTCATTTAACAGAAAGTAAACAAATCTTAGTGCAAAATGGATTCAGTGTATAACCTCACTTTTCCACTGCTTAATGAAGTGATGGTGATAAAGCCAAGACAAACAGCTTTATGCTTTATAAGCACAAGGTAAAATACTTCTGTGTTTAATCACTGTGTGGTCAGTGACAGGCTGGTAACTGCTTGGACCAAAGGTTTCTAAATTTGTAGCAACTACTCCTTAGCAACTTGGGTGTTGAACTAACAATTACTACACTGGCTTTGGAACAGACAAAGAAAAAAAGTACACAATGAATTCTGACAAACCCCCAACATCTATTAAGCACCTACTGTGTTCCAGGTACTTGAGGGTATGAAATAATGATAATGAAAAGGAGGCACTTGAATTACCCAGAACTCCACAGAATGTGGGAAAGATAGGTCATGATTCTCTCATTTGAGTTTCCCCAGAAGCAGACACAGACCAGGATTTGAGGACTACTAGTTTATTCAGAAGTGATTCCAGGAAACCTGGGTGGGAAAGTGAAAAAAGTGAGACAGGGAAGGCAAGGAAGACAACTAAAGATAGCCACCACTGTAAGAAACTGGTAATTCTGCTGGGAAATAGTACAGAACACAACCTGATATTAGTCTACCCAAAAGTAAGGGAGATGGGTAGTTATCCTTTAACTCCCAGTGATCATCAGCTAAGGGCTGCTCCTAAGAGCATATACTCCCTAGCACTTCTGGTTTTTCCCGTACAATCAGGAGAAAGCCTTCAGTTGGAGAGTTGCAGTTTCTTGCAGTAAGATGGCCTCAGCGGGTACTGGAGGATACCGGCATTAGGCATCTAGAGCATCTGCTATAATAATCAAGTGGGTAAAGAGTGGTCTGGCAATAAATACACAAGGAGTTCAGAGGAGAAAGAGGGTATTGTGGGGTATAGCAAGAAGGGAGAAATTTATGAAAGGGATTAGGGAATTGATCCAGGTTCTGTAAGGTGGGAGGGAGCACAGTGAACCAGGGTGGTAAAGTGAGTAATTTTAGGGGCTTTTGAAAGCCTGAGCTGCTAATGAAAGAGTGAGAAGAATCTGTTCAGGAATACCCTGCAATGCAAGCTGAATAGTCCATAATCTACTATAGTTATAGGACTGTAGATACTCAATGTGAAATTTTGAGCAGAGACATGTGAAGTATTTTGGTATGGCAGTCTCCTACTTGTCCCTCAATGTCTATTCTTTCATCTCTCATAGCAATAGAATTTTTAGTTTTTAAAAGCTGAACAAAATACAGATTTAATTCCTGGACTCTCTTGGAGGCAGGTGTGGCCATATGACTAAGTCTGACTGGGGGGATGTGAGCAGAAATAACATATGCCATGCCCATGCTTTGCAAAGGCAGTAAAAACTGGACATGCTCTCCCCTTTCACTTCTTTCCTTCGTAGTGGCTTGAAAGTGAGCTTGGTGGAGAAGGTCATATGGATAAAGACAGCACTTTTGGGAGAGCAGAATATCAAGGCAGATGGAGCCTGAGCCCATAGAAACTTTATGGAGTAGAAGCACATAACATTATTTTGAGTCTTTGTCAGCAAAGCTAAACCTATATTCTAATTAGTAGATTAGGGAAATTAATCTGGCAGTAATATTAAGAGTAAAATTCGGAGGGACATGGACTATGTGTGTTGCATATTTATCATGATTCTGTGGTTGTTGTTCTCTGTTGTGCTGAGCTTTTTCATGGTCTGATGCTTACTCTTAGATTGTTACTTCTTTTAGACATCAGTTTTCATATTTACAAACTAATATCATGGTGACAAGAGTTCCTATAATATTGGAGGGAACATAAGGACTGATAGCCTGACAAAGTGGAGAGAATGTTAATGGAAGGTCTTGGGTAGGTGTGACTTGAATAAGGGAAAGACACTTGAAATAACATCTTGGGAAAATATTAAAGGAGAAATTTCAATGAGTGTGACTCTAAGTTAGCGTATTTCTCGATATGTGAACGCTTATATTTGAATGTCAGTTTGAATGTAGAGTAGAGGTATCTGGTTGAGGAAATGAATTGAGTTGGGATGTCTTGTTTAGAGTTACAGTAGCAATCATGATTAAGCTGATATCTGGCCATTAATAAATTGTATACTGCTCATTTACAATCTAATCAAATAAAGTAGTCCAAATTTGTGTAATATTGCCAATCAAAGATTAAAATTGGATGTGTATTTATGTTTGGTAGCTTTGTGATGCTGTGTTTAGGGCTCAATTCTTGTCCAGAGGCAACAAAATAGATCATCTACCTTTATCCTAAGGATGGTCCCAGGCCAATGAACAGCAGGGGTTTGCTACAGAAGGCACTGTCCAAAAACTTAGAAATTATGTTTCACAGAGGAACCAAGCCTCCTCCATACACCTTATGAATTGTACTCCTTAGGCAAGCTTTCTTGGAGTGTTCAGAGAAGGGGTGTCAATGCTGTGAATTGAGCTACATTTTGAGTCTTGTGTCTTTTAGGAATTTTGTGCATAATAACAAAAATCTTCCCAGGGATTATGATCCCTGGTACAGGGTAGGTACTTAAGTAAATGTGTGTGGAATAAATGAACAAAATAATTGACCATAGACTTTGCGCCAACCATCAATCTGTGTGATAGATTGTTGAGCATCCCACAACTTAGTAATCATGTGCTTATTAGAAACTTGGTTCCCCAGGGGGAATGTCAATCCCTTACTTTTGTTCAAGATTTTTCTCTGTGAGATTCTATGCCCTGTTCCTTGCCCTAATCAGCCTTTTTCTGTAGATCAATATGTACATTCATATTTTTAACTTTCATTGGGCAGCAATTTTGCAACCCATATGTAATTCATTAGTATGTAAAATTCTAGGCTATTTGAGCCAAAATAATATATAGGCTGTCTGAAAAGTCTGGTAACAGAGGATAAACTTATTTCAAATAGTTTATTAGTTACATTTTCAAATAGCATACTTAATATACTTTCCCTCAACCTCCAGACACCTTTTTAGGTAAAGTAACTAAATTTAAAGCAATAGGTCTGATCCTTACTCTGAAAAAAGTACAATAAATATACTATTTCCCCCATGTTTCCAGAATATTTGTGCACTCTGGAGTGTACTTATTGTAATTTTGTTTCAGATTAACCATAGAATCATTGCTTTAAATTTAGAGGTACTTCATCGGAAAAGGTATCTGAAGGTTGAAGAAAAACACTGAATATATCTTCTTCTGATAATGTAAATATATGCTGTTTAAAAGTAAGATTTTCATGATTTTGCAGAATTTTTGTACATATAATTGATAAGCATCTTGGAAAGTTTAAGTTCTTTGTTATAGATTAGTTAAAAGAGAACAAGTGTTTCAAAACATTTATTTTCAAGTGTCTACCTACAATATATTCAAAAATAAAATATAAAGATTGAGGTTTTGGCTTGATCCAAACTTTACTTTCTGCAAAAAATATTTTAAAAGGAGACAATAATAAATTTGAAGTAGGAAATAGGGAAAAATGCATAATATTCTCCATCAACAAATCTGTCTTTGCAATATCCCAAGAAGCCAGCAAGTTCCATATGCTCAATAAACCCACTTTACAGGGGAACTTAATGGGTTGGATTTGCAGCAAGTTAAATGAGATTTTTTTTTTTAACTGATGCAGTTTTCACAGGCTGACGCCCTTCACTGTTTGAGTGAAACCATCTTGGTTTTGAATACTTTGGCACATTTCACCATCAGCCTGTGTCAAATGACCCTGAATTTGAAATGAAAGCACCCTTCAGATCTTCAGTTTGGGTTGGTGTCATAAACAAATCTGAGTTTTGTTCTCATGGCTTACCAAAATCTCTTCCAAACCTTTGATGTATTTATGTCCAAGTTCAAGGATTATATGAGAAACTTTGCACATTTACTTCTTCATTCCATTATGAATGGGCATGAGGCAGAGCCTCTGCCTCTAGCTACTATGCTATCTATATAGTGATGATGGTTCAGGGTTAGAATCTTTGTCTGGGAGCCCCTTTAAGATAAAAATTTGCCTTTGAATATGTAAACCTATCATAGATGTATCAGTCTTAGTGGGGATATGCTGATAGAGTTCATGATCATTAGCCATATTCTTGAAAATTACCAGGATTGGTGAATTTCAGATTTCAGAAAAAAGTGGAGATTAGAGAAAATCAATAGAAAAAGTAATAACCCATTAGAAAATTCTAGAAGAAATTTGCTTCCAAAACAAAATAGGTTGGTTAATGTAAAAACCTGCTGGCACAGTTAATCCTCCTCCTGAACCACGTTCTTTCCATTTTTGGGGAGCATTTTTCTTTCTCTTGAGGCAGACTTGCTTACAAGTTTTAGTTGTGCAGCCAGAACCTCTTTAAAAGTTTTTGGACCAGGCTTTACTGGCTTGAAATGTAATATATCTTATACTTGCATTTTCCTCTAGTTTTGTCTACATAAGCCTCAGGGGGAAAATGCTTATATATCCTCCTGACCTTTTTATAAATTATTGCGGGCCTTAGAAACACATTTTTCTCTGCACCCAGTCGTCCTGTCTTATGTATTGAGATGTTGGGTTGTGAATAAATTCTCTTTGTGTATGTTATCTGAGACACCTGCCAACATGTAGGAGTGGTAGGGCCATGACAGCAATGGTGTGTTTTAAGGGACTGATTCATATAGCCTGAGAAATGTAAGTCTACAAATACAAAGCCTGATTATTCCAAGGTGTGTGTAGATTAACTCTTCACATTGATGTGGAGCTTTATAATTGGCTAACCAGTATCATATTCAGTGTAACATTTGACATGACTGATTGTAACTCTTCCTCCCTAGTAGTTATGTAGTTAGGATCCCATACCCATTCTGGCCATTAGTATCTTTCATCTCTCCTTCTGTTTTTCCCTCCTTCTCTTCCTTTCTTGTGCACGACACAAATATGCTTATATTACAAATGCAAACTATATTTTAAAATGTAGTCTATATCCTCAGTGGCCTACAAGATTGTTTAGGATGTAAACATGATATGTAACAAACAAGGCTTATACCAGACACTATCTGATAAGACCTATGAGAGCCATTAGGACCAAGTACCACTAAGTCCATAAACACACAGAGGTTAGCAAGATTATTTCTGTTGATGAAAGGAGACTCATGCAGAGTAGGCAGGATTTGAGCTAGGTTTTCAAAATGAGTAGGGTCGTTTTATTTTCAATAGATGAAATGTGAGAAACACTATGTTAAAGGTAAGCAATGATTGACTAGCATCTGGGCAGATTGACAGGAAGAAAAAATGAAACTCCTGGGAAAGCATGGCAAGCAAAGAAAAAGAGTGTGGGAAAGAGAAACTGCAGGACAGGTGGCCAATGGTCTGTTCTGACACATGTATGAAGAAAGCTGGGAGGGTCCTGGGGGAATATCTGTATGTCCTATTACCAGCGTTGGTGTGGACTCCATGCTTCTATAAGTGAAGCTTAAGCCTGGCCTTTTTTTTTTAAAAAGATTTTATTTATTTATTTGACAGAGAGAGAGAGCACAGGCAGGGGGAGTTGCAGAGGGAGAGGGAGAAGCAGGCTCCCCACTGAGCAGGGAGTCCGGTGTGGGGCTTGATCCCAGGACCCTGAGATTGTGACCTGAGCCGAAGGCAGACCCTTAATTGACTGAGCCACCCAGATCACCCCTCCCCCTTTTTAAAGCAATTATAATTCATCCTCAGGCCTTTCCCTCAAAAATCACTCCTGAGCTAGATGTTCTCTACATTGGAATTGTATAATTATTTGTGAATATCTGAAATCAGAATTTCACATTTTTCTTACTTTTATTTATAATACATTTTATCTATTTGTTTTTGGACTCTTCATTCTAGGCCTGGAAATCATCTTGGATATAGATTCTGTTACTTAGCATTATCAGCTATTCCTACCAGCTTGATTTTATGAGACTTTCTTCCAGGCTAACATTAATTGATGTGTCAACACTCTTTGGTGTCAACACCACTGTTATTACATCAAATACAAACATGTCTAATAACACTTTATTCAGCCTTCACTTCTCCAACAAGTCAAACACTTCGAAGGAATCACACTGCTTAAGCTCTTCTGATTTACATGCCTACTGACCCCATCAAAAATTTAAATCAAGTCATTTGGCTGGATGCATTCTTTATTCCTTTTTAAGTATAATGAAGCTGTCAATAAATTGACTATTCCATAATAGTTTTTCAGGTATCTAAATCAAATATACCAGGGTAGAACCCTAAAATTAATCTTCTTGTTCTTTCTTACAGAAAATTAGCCCATTTGTCTATCTCCATACCTCTCTTTGTTCCGCACGATTCTTCAGGTATTACTCAAAGTGGTCAGTTTAAGATTTCCAGAGGGGGATTATATCTGATAGCTCAATAAAATGTCCCTAAGTAAAGGATTTTCAGGTATCTAAGAACATGAAAGAGGACAATGACCACAGCAGGGTTCTTGAAGTTACACCTCTCTGTGCTTACCTTCCCTATAGAAGACCTTCATGGCACAGGTAAGGCACAGAGCTCTATGCCTGGGCATTCCTTCAGCTTGTTACTGAGGGGACCAGGGGAAAGGAATTATTATTGGAGGAGTCACACCCTGGTAGGAATTTTTCAATACATTCAGTAACTATTTTCATAATGGTCTAAAAGAAGAGGAGTCTGGAATCAATTTGTAACTCCTTTTCATGCCTTCCCACTCTGCTTACTTTTTTGATGGATAGTTTTATGGTAACTACTAACAGAAGATTTGTCCTGGTCAGGCAAGCTCTGCTCCAGGTCACTGCTCCCTGGAGAGTGTGTGCCTGTGGAGAAATTACTTAAGTAATGTCTCTGGGTATCAGGTGTACTAACTGTGAAATTGGGATCCCTGGCATTAGCAACCGTACCATCCAGGAAATAGGTGTGCCGAGTTTGTGATAAGAATAGCTTTACCTATGTGGTAATTGTGTTTCATGATTAATATCACTTCAACTCAATCCAGGGCCACACTCCTTCTTTGCACTCCTTTTCAGCTTATCGCCAACTTCTTGTATCCATACTTAAGGTTTGTAAAATTTCTCTGGGACTTTCATCCTTTGTATACTCTCGTTTACAGTCTACGTTCTAGTTAAATTTTGAGTAACTGTTAACATTACATTCTCCATCACTGGGAGAAGCTGAAGGAATTTATGAAAACACACCTATATGGCAATTCTTCTATACCCAAATAATGAGATCATTTTAATTTTTTCTCCAATTAAATGCCTATTCTCTTTTGTCCAGCTCTTCTGCACGCTCTTAAAGTGGCTTTTCTTGGTGTGTGTCCTCTTTTGTTTAACCACCCGGAAATTGAAGTGCTTCAGGCCTTTTCATTCTTGCATAAAACCTTGGCTGCTTTTTCTTCCCAATATTTGGAAAAGTCAAGGTATCATGTGAGCTGCCAAGCACACTGGGGTGGGATTTGGAAAAGATCCAGGGCCATATTAGTTCTCTCCACTCCTTTCCAGCTCATTGCAAACCTCTTGTGTCAGTCTCCTAAGGTTTGTAAAAGTTCTCTAGGACTTTCATCCTTTGCACACTTGCCCTCCTACCCCCAAAGAACTGAATTCCAAAATTACCCACTAACATGGATTCAGATTAACAATAGACCAATTGGCTGGGAAGCATTTGGAAATAACCACTTTCCTGGTGGGAGCATTGGAGTAAGAGAAACTTGTTCAAACCTCAGACTTATCCTGATTGGCTGTTAGGTGAATGGCTGAGACCTATTTCCCCCTTTTGATTTAATGGGAACAGGTCAAAGGGCCTTTGAAAAGTATGCAACACTTCCAGTTTAAAATAGATCTTGGAAGACATTGAAAGAAGAAGGAAGAATGTGGAAATGCAATGGGACAGGGTTCTTTGATCCTAAACCCAGTCAGAATTTTAATTAGCAGTACATGTAAGACCAAAGAGAAGGACCTCCCATAGAGCAGGCCAAGTGAAATGGAAGTTCCAAGAAATGATTGAGTTGTCCTATTTCCGACTGAATCCATCATGAAGGCCTGGGAGATTCTGAATGAGGAATCTTCCTTCTCTCCATGTATTTTGAATAAGTAAAATTGTTGGTAATTTAGAAGGTGTCTCTAAAACAGAACAAGAATATTACCTATGAATTATATACTATATGTTACATATATATACATATAGCATAATGGGAAGAATTTACTACCATTTTCCCCTCCCCTCCTTCTTCTCTCCAGTTCCCTCTCAAGAGTTCTGAAGACTATCCCTCGTGAGGATTATTACAATGAAGGGCAACTTTAGGAAAGAATGTAAGGAGCTTCCAAAATTTGGAAGTTGAGGCAAGAGGAAGAACTAGCAAAGGAGCTTTTAGCAGCAGCCATAAGATAGAAGGAAAGTGGAGAGTGGGATACAGCATAAAGTAAGAGATGAAAACATCTTCGGTGGTAATTGCTGTCAAAACTGTCGAGAAGTTGAGTAAGATGAAGTCAGAAAAGTAACCACTATGTTCGAGAAGAGGGAGGCCATTGCTGAACTTGACAAGAGTAATTTCCGTGAATAGTGGAGTGAAAACTCCATGTGACAGAATTAACATAAAAAAGTTGAATTATTCTAAAAATAGGCATAGTCATTGTTTGCGATGATGAGAAATTTAGGGGAAAAAATCTGATGTGGCCTCCAAGTTCCTTCCATACCGTGGGACAGGATCTCTGGCCCTCCTTTCCAACTACCTGCCCCTGTGGGACTTAGCTATCAAGGAGCATCACCAAATCCTGGATCAAAACTCTAAGATGTTTAGGAGATGAGGTGATATAGATTAAGGTAATTTGGAGCAGGAATGTACTTTCAGGGGAGTGAGATTCTGTCTTACACACAAGGCTGGGGTTTATGGGAGGATGTGGGAGGGAATTCCCACTAAGACAATATACTATAATTCCTTTTCTGATCTGTCCCAATTCCTTTTGTCATTCCTTTTTTCCTTTCAAAAAAAAAAAACAAAAAAACAAAAAAACAACAACAACAAACCATTTTGGACCACCCATTAGTGATCAACTTTAGAGATGGTGGGAAGTGAAGTAGTACATAAAACTGCCAAAGTCCCTGCCTTAATTAGTCATCATATTCAAGTAAAGATATCCTTGTATATCCATATCTTTATGCAAATGAAGACACAGGATGCTAAAGGAGAAGGGAAGGCCTGCTTAAGGCACTATAGTAGTAGTTTTCAACCTTGGATGCACATTATAATCATTTGAGTGCTTAGGCCCCTCTCTGATAGACTGAATCATTATGTCTGGGTGTGAGACCCAGGTATCAGTAACAATAATGCCAGGTGAGTTCAGATTTCAATGTACTCCCAAAGTTGGGGACTGATGCATTGGAACAGTGGTTCTCCACATGTGCTCCCTGGGCCAGCAGCATCAGCATCACCTAGGAATTGTTGGAGATGCGAACTTGCCAGTCTTATCCTAGGCCTGTGGAATCAGGAATTCTGGGAGTGGTGCCCAACATTCTGTGTTAACAAAACCTCCGGGTCATCCTGATGTGGACTAAAGTTTGAGAACAGCTATATTAGAGAAATTAACTTTCCAAAAGTCTACCAGAAGAGAGGCTGGGTACAGAAGTATCTGGAGACATAATTTTTTTTTTAGGACATAAATATTAAACAACCAATCAGTAGTACAGTGTGGAGAATGTTCTATGGCCCAGTTCTATGAAAAGCAAGAGAGAAATATTCCTGCGTTCAAGGAATTTATAGTCCTAACTGGGAACATACGGAAAAATTAGAGATCAGTAAGCCATATAGAATTATGTATAAATAATTACACATTTAAGTTTACACATTTATGAGTGGTTTTCTGGTAACATGGGTGATATTACAGAGGCTGTTTTAAAAACTTTAATATGGTTCTTAAACTTCAATCACAAGTTGACTGCATAAATATTCATAGTCACACTTTCTTTCCTACAGAGTTTCATAGACTTTCTTCCATTTTCTTCTAGCATTAGTTGTTGGAAAACTCGGAGCCTAAAAGGAATTTTCCCCTTTGTAGGTGACTTTCTTTTCTCTGCTTGGATATCAGGAGAAAATGTTCATAATATTACAACTTAACTGAAATTCAATAACCAGGATGTGTCTTGATGACTAATCTCTTTTCTGAATGAAGGTGTGCTGTTTTCACCTGCAAATTCAGTACTTCACTCATTTCAGAATAATTTTTGTATTGTATTGTATCTCTGATTTTTTAAAACACAACTGAATTATGTGGGCTAGTCCTAGTCCTCTATAACTGTGAAGAGTTGCTAGAGGTATTCAGAGTGGAATATTATGATAGGCTGGAATTGGTTTCTTAGTTATGATACCAAAAGCACTAGCAGTAAAAGAAAAAACAGATAAACTTGACCAAAGTTAAAAACTCCTGCGCTTCAAAGGACACCTTCATGAAAGTGAAAGACAACTCATAGAATGGAAGAGAGATTTGTAAATGATATATATGATAAGGGTCTAGTATCCAGAACATATAAAGAACTCTTAAAATTCAACAATAAAAAGACAACACACTTTTAAGGATTTGATGAGACTTTTTTTTCAAAGAAGGCGTATATGAAAAGGTACTCAACATAGTCACTAGGCAAATGAAAATCCAAGCCACAGTGAGATACTATTTCACAGACACTGTAATTTAAAAAGACAAATAGCAAGTGTTGCAGAAGATGCAGAGATATTGGAATCCCTAGCATTACTGGTGGTATTGCAAAATGGTGCAGCCACTTTTGAAAACAGTCTGGCAGTTACTCAAAATTAAATATAGAGTTGCCATATGATCCAGCAATTCCACTCCTAGGTATATACTTAACAAAATTGAAAACATATGTACACACCAAAACTTGTACATGAATCAGCATTATACACAATTGGAAAAAAGTAGGAAAAACACAAATATCTATCAACTGATGACTGGATACACATGATGTGGTATAGCCATAGACTGAAATGTTATTCATCGATAAAAAAGAATGCTCCATAAGAAAGAATGTTGCAACATGGATGAATCTTGAAAATATTAGGCTTCATGAATGAAATCAGACACAAAGGACATATTATATGATTTCATGCATATGAAATATCCAGAATAAGCAAATCTATAGACATTAAATAGATTGTGGTTGCCTAGAAGAGGGTTGGGGTGGGGGGATGGGTATGGGGTTTCTTTCTGTGGTGAGTCAAGTGTTCAAAATTGATTGTGGTGATGATTGTGCACTTCTATGAATGTACTAAAAGCTATTGAAATGGGAAATTTCTATATTATGTAAATTTTATCTTTAAAAAGCTCGAGCACTGTGAATTGTGTAAGACCGATGAATCACAGACCTGTACCCCTGAAACAAATAATACATTATATGTTAATAAAAAAAGAGTAAAAAAAAACCTTAGTAGGTTTCTGTCCTATATGCTTCCAGTCAGTTCCATATGCCATTAACCACACTCAAAAGATATTTTAAGAATAATTCTCAAATTTACTTAATTTCTTTACTTTCTTGCCTCTCTAGCTCCTCCCACCCCCTCTCAATCTCACTGTGGCTCTTGTGCTCTCTCTCCCTCTTTCATCCCTGGGGCTTGCTGCAATAACTGTGGAGGCCATCCCTTCCATGTGTTCTTTGCCCCTAGTCATTTTACCAAATTGAAAGGTTTTATGGACCTTTGCTCTCAAAGTCTCTTTTAGTACCACCTGTTAATGCTTGGGATTCAGAAGTATTTGGTTTTTCCAGTCCTTTAAGGCTCTGAATTTCTGGACTTCCTCTGTTCACTTTTATATCTGCTTGTTGCACACTGGATGAATCATTCCTGAGACCATTTATTTCTTGACACACCTTGATGACTGGAGCCAATACAACCACACATAGCACCCATCTTCATTTTTCCCACATCTTTCCCTCCAGCTACAAGATGTAGGCATTGGCCTGCCCCCTGTGTCATTACAGACAATAGCTCTCCCAAACACCTTGCTGCTGGGTAACATGAAGCTCTACCTTTCCTGCCTTCTTTTTTTTTTCCTTCTTTAAATTTTTTATTGTTATGTTAATCATCATACATTACATCATTAATTTTTGATGTAGTGTTCCATGATTCATCGTTTGTGCATAATACCCAGTGCTCCATGCAGAACGTGCCCTCCTTAATACCCAACACCAGGCTAACCCATCCCCCCACCGCCCTCCCTTCTAGAACCCTCAGTTTGTTTTTCAGAGTCCATCGTCTCTCATGGTTCGTCTCCCCCTCCGATTTCCCCCCTTCATTCTTCCCCTCCTGCTATATTCTTCTTTTTTTTTTTTTAACATATATTGCATTATTTGTTTCAGAGGTACAGATCTGTGATTCAACAGTCTTGCACAATTCACAGCACTCACCATAGCACATACTCTCCCCAATGTCTATCACCCAGCCACCCCATCCCTCCCACCCCCCCACCACTCCAGCAACCCTCAGTTTGTTTCCTGAGATTAAGAATTCCTCATATCAGTGAGGTCATATGATACATGTCTTTCTCTGATTGACTTATTTTACTCAGCATAACACCCTCCAGTTCCATCCACGTCGTTGCAAATGGCAAGATCTCATTCCTTTTAATGGCTGCATAATATTCCATTGTGTATATATATATATATATATATATATATATATATATATATATCACCTCTTCTTTATCCATTCATCTGTCGATGGACATCTTGGCTCTTTCCACAGTTTGGCTATTGTGGACATTGCTGCTATAAACATCGGGGTGCACGTACCCCTTCGGATCCCTACATTTGTATCTTTGGGGTAAATACCCAGTAGTGCAATTGCTGGATCGTATGGTATCTCTATTTTCAACTTTTTGAGGAACCTCCATACTGTTTTCCAGAGTGGTTGTACCAGCTTGCATTCCCACCAACAGTGTAGGAGGTTTCCTCTTTCTCCACATCCCTGCCAACATCTCTTGTTTCCTGACTTGTTAATTTTAGCCATTCTGACTGGTGTGAGGTGGTATCTCGTTGAGGTTTTGATTTGGATTTCCCTGATGCTGAGCGATGTTGAGCACTTTTTCATGTGTCTGTTGGCCATTTGGATGTCTTCTTTGGAAAAATGTCTGTTCATGTCTTCTGCCCATTTCTTGATTGGATTCCTTTCCTGCCTTCTATATTAGTTTCCTTGCCTGCTGTTCAGTGCCATATATTTCAGATGTATGTCAGGGCTGGTATCCTCAGTCTATAGCGAGATACCAGTGGGGATTTTTGAGTGGCAGGGAAAAGATCAGAATAGAGGTCTATTGTTTAAGATAACAGTAAACAAAGGTCAAACAGATTCCCAAGGAAGTAGAATTGTCTCTATTACTTAGCTCTATTTGTCTGCAGCAATCATTTTCATGGAGTTGACTTGGCAAGTGAAATAATGTAATGGAGACAACATCAGCTCTGGAAGGATCACTGGTGCTGAACACTGGTCAGAGTCAACCCAGATTTCAGTTTCCGCCCTTTGCCTCTTGTCATGCTATGTAGTGTTTGGGTGGTTTTAATTATAAGTTTCCAATGAGGAGCAATTAGGAAGCAAGTTGGCTGGAGAGAATGAGAAGAAATGTTGTTGCTAGCCTTTTCTTATTGGAAGAAAATAATTCTGGGACCTCAGGAGATCAAGATGAAGAAAGAATGAGCATGTGAACATAAAATTTCTTTATGCTGTTTCAATTTAACAATGAGGGGGAAAAGGAGCAGAAAGAAGCCACATGAGCATTTTCCTGTAGAGAGAGTGCAGTGATTTTGGTTCAGTTAAAGTGATAAAATGTTTTTTCTTTTTAAAGCAAAATTTCTTGGACATTTCCCCATGTTTAATCACAACCATAGTATGACTACACTACATTGATTTAACCAAACCCCTACTGTCAGACATTCTCATTGTCTTTTTTAAAAAAGTTTTGTCTTTAAAACTATTTTATTTTGGAAAAAAAAAGCAGAAATAGTGCAATCTTCTTCCATAACCCTAAAACTAGTTGCATCATTTCTTAATATTTTGCCCTATTTGTTTTATTGTTATCAATGTGGCATTATTGAAAGAAGAGGTCATAGTAATTTTCCTTACTAGGCAACCACACTAACAATATGAGTCTACCAAACCACCAATCAGCCAATTAATACTTAGTTTCAACTTTGTGTCAAGATTCTGAGGATACAAAAAGAAAATGAAATATGGTACTTCTTCCCAAGAAGCTTATAGTGTAGGTGGAGAGACATACTAACTTACATGAAGCCCGTGTTAAATAGGAAGAGACTGAAAGTAGTAGAAATTCATAGAAGCCTGAAAGGATTCTAAAATTATTAGTTACAAGGAAACTTAGAATTTATCCTCTCCAACCTCCCTATTTTATGAATGAATCCTCTCTACATTATTTCTTGCTAGTGATCCTGAAGTCTTTGCTAAAATATTTTCAGTGGTGAAAACCCACTACCTTACAGTGGAGCTCATTCTATGTCAGCTTTGTGCCAGTGTTCTTCCTTACACTCAGCTAAAAAGGGGTTTGCTCTAACCTTCACCTCTTGGTTTCAGTTAGCTCTAGTAAATGATACCTGGCTAATACCATCAGATATTCTTGGGTGGAGTTTGAATGCAAAATGTGGAGCAAAGTAGAGACTCAGCACCAGGAGGAATATGAGATGTTGCCCAATCCGCTTCAGCTCTAGCCAGCTGGAAGTTCTGGATTCTCTGTTACTTTCTGCACTTGGTTTTTAGCCTGAACACTGAACACTAGAGGAAAAAGCCAAGGCTCTCCTGGAGAATGCTCTCGTGGTTGCTAAAGGCACTGATGCCATAAATTTCTGGGCAGTATGAAACTAGATCTGCTAAGCCAGCCCCATTTCCATGTTGCATTCCAGGTTGCTCCTCAGCTTCTGCAGAAAGATCAAAAGTTCTGTGTACTGCAGGGTGAGACCATCCTCCTCCTTGGCCTCTACATCTCACTTGGCAGGAGTCAAGGTAGAGCCATAGGAATCAGCATTTCAGAATTTAGAACAGAGCCCTAAGAACCTATGGCTGAGACTGCTCTTCTTCTGGTCCCTATATCACCACTGTGGGATGAAGAGGTGGCCAGGACTCTGGGTTGTTACCACTCGCTGCCTCTGTCACTCCCATCCAAATGGTGATAGCCACATGTTATCACTGACATGTGCCTAGACCACCAGGCTCTTCATCCCATCCACATAATCTCCACTGGAAGCCCAGGTCTCTGAGGTCACCACCACCATCCCCACATGGCTTTATACATCCTTTTTTCTGACTCTTTCCTTCCCTCTTCAGCTCCTAAAACTAGAAATGGATTTACCATGATGCCAATGAAGTTTAGGTTTCAGGGCCCCTCACATTACATGTCCCTTCCTAGGCTAGGCTTTTTCTCTACCACGCAAGGGAAAGAAAGCCACAGTGACAGTCTGGTGTTGAAGGCCTGGAGTGCTACCCACCTGGGGGTCTCCATCTATGCCCTGGAGAGGGCTCTCACCACCTATACATGGAGACAATCTGCTCCTGCAGACATCTTGAATATCCACACTCTACAAGAATAAAATGCATGTTATGTGGCTGATGGAACCCAAATTTCCATCAACCATGCTTGAAAAAAGACAAAATTATTTTGCTATTCCCTCTATAGAAAATATTACAAATCACTGTCATATGAAAAGATAACTAAAGACGATTCAGGCAATTGATAAAAGTGTGTCAGGCAGTTAATGCTACTAACAGTAATTTTTTTTTGTTCTGGGTTTTATGATGTTTACTTGTAATTTTGTACTCATTTTATAAAAGAGGTTCTCCAAATTGTATAGCTTTGTCCTGACAAAACCTGTATTTATTCCACAGTATTCCTTGAAGTTTTCAGCTACTGTCTTCTTATTCACATCAACGCTATTCCGATCTTAAACTTGATTTTAATACCTATGGATGTAATTTCTCTAATTTCCTGGCTTCTCACTTCCTTGCTAGTCTCTTCTTCAAAGACAGTTTCCTTCACTCAACCTCGGTCACTCATTCCCTAGATGGCCCCTTCAGACCTTGTCATTATTGATAAGGGGAACAACTCCATCGTCTCAGTTCAAGCACATCCCCAACTTGACTGATCTTTGTGATGCATTTGCTTTCTGTCCAAGCTCCTACAAAGCTTGGACCTTACCCAGACCCCACTAACCCCACCACTTTCACTATGTCACACCACCTCACCTACCCATGTTCCTCTTTATCCACTGTGGAGTCTGTGCTCCACCATTATAATCCATCCCTCACATAGACCCTCAAACTGCCCTCGCCTTCTCTTTTTTTAAATTCAGAATCATTTGGCTAAAGTCAACTCAAGGCTTAACATGCATCATGTAGCTCAAAGTAGCTGGAGAACATTTAACCATGTTGGCAAGTCTCATTCAACTTTATGACTGCTCATGTCCAGTGGGCCCTTATGCTGCTGAAGTGTTCCTTCACTCACTTGCTTTATTCAACTCTTTCATAGCTTCTCTACTTTCCTCAAGCATCCAACACCTCTTCCTCCATCCTCACTCTCAGCTACTTTGCATTTCACAAAGAAAATATTTTCTATATGCTCCCTCCAGCAATGTATCTATTTGCCTGTGTCTACTCCTTTCTTGGATACCTTCTTTTGGTGACCATGGTTACATTTTCCCTTCACTGACTGAATGCACAGAAATCCATCCTCTTTAATTTACTAGTAGATAACTCTCCAGTAATCTCTCTTCTGTCTCTGTACCTTTGATCTCCTCTCTTTACTGGATCATTCCTGGCAGTGTACAAACTTTTTGATTTGTGTCTTCCAGGCTGTCATTTTTAAGTTCGCTGCTACAGAAAATCTCCCCCCAAATTGTCCATATTTGCTGTGATTCTTCTCCTCTTATGATTCAAATCCACTCTAGTCAAGCATTTTACACTGTACTTACTAAGGTCACCAGAGACAAATGTTGCTAATCCAGCAGTCAGATCTAAGACTTTATCATACTTCTATGGTGAGTGACACTTGACAAAGTCAGTCATTCCTTCTTCATTGAAACATTTGCTTTGCTAAGCTTCCAGAAGATGACATTTCCTTGGTTTCCTCTAATTTCACATGCTTCTCCTTCTCAGTCTCCTGTGCTGGGCTTTATCATCTTTCTGATCTCTAATTCAAGTTTCTCCTGAGCTAAATGTTTGGATCTTTTTTCTTGTGTAAATATGCTTACATCTTGAATTTCTCACTCAGTATTGTAGCTTTTAATATCATTTGATATCCTAAAAGCTCTCCAAATTTATGTCTCTAGCTCAGATCCTTCTCTTAGAATCCAGATTCAGATACCCTGCCATCTCTTTGACATCTCCACTTGGATATATAATAAGCACTTAAAATATACCAACTTTAAAAGCAAAGCAAATTTCTGATCATGTCAGTAAGTTGCAAATTTGTCCTAGTTTTTCATACCAGCATCCTTAGAGTCTTTTTTTTTTTTAACTTTTCTCTTTATCTTATACTTCACACCGAATCCATGAATAAATCATGTTGGCTCTACCTTTAAAACATACCTTAAATCATAGCTCTCACCTTCTCACCATGCTCTTTCATTTGAGGGCTTGAAGTAGCTTCCTAACTTACTTTCTTGCTTATGTTCTTCCAACTTCTGCTCCTATATCCTCCACTGCTCACCATGGTGCTTTCTCAATAGAATAGCTAGACTCACTCTTTAAATATGTAAATCAAATTATGTTTCTTGTTGGCTCAAAACCTTCCAAGGCTTCCTATCTCTCAAAAGGAAAGTTTAAGTGTCTGACAGTGCCCTATACAAATTGGCATCTTATTGCCTCTCTGACCTTCTCCTACCATTCCACCACTCACTCATTTTGCTCCACCTTGGCTTCCTTGTTCTTCAAACATTCCAGGCACACCACTGCCTTGGGACCTTTGCACTTGTGTGTCCTCTGTCTGGAACTCTCTTCTTCCAGACAACCTCATATCTCATTCCCTCCTCTCCATCAAATCTTTGCTCAAATGTCACTTGCCTGATCACCCTTTCTAAAACTGCAAACTTCCTGCACTAGAACTCCTTACTTTCCTTTTTCCTGTAGTAATTTTCATCACTTACACACTATTTTTGTACTTATTTTGTTTATTGCCCTCACTAGAATGTGGGCTGTAGTTTTGTTTAATACTATATGTCCAATGCCTAGAGGAGGGCATATGGGCTATAGTTTTGTTTAATACTATATGTCCAATGCCTAGAGGAGTGCCTGCTACATTTTAGGTACTCAAAAAATAATTTTTGAATAATTGTGTAAATGATAGATTTGTGCTAAAGGGAAGAGATCAGCAGAAATGAGAGGGTAAGCAAAAAAAGCTTTGTGTTAGTTGAAGCTGCAGATTCCATGACTGGGAGCAGAAAGGATAGAGAAAGAAGAGTTGGTTGTGGCAGAAGGAGGAGAAGGAATACAGACAGGGAATAGCTGTGCCATCTGAATAGTCCACCCACTACAGTAGGAACAAGCATTTGCACTCTGGGGAGGGACACTTCTGGACACATTGGGGAGTCAGGGAAGCTAATGTTAAACCACAGAGCAATTGTGTATTTTGAATGACATTTTAGTCTCTGTGACTTCTGAGGTTTCTTTTTGTCTCTTATTTTCTTACATATGCTGTATTTGATAATACAAAAGATGCATTATTTACCCCCCAAAGAATTATAACAGTGCCTATGTTATGAATGGAATGTTAAAAATTGAAGATATAAAATAATGGATTGGCCCAAAGGCAGAAGGAAGTTCATATCACCCCACTGTCTCTACTTAACAGTATACATAGCTCACATCAAAATAATTTCTTAAATTACTTAATTACCCTGTTAACTCTGATAAACACTTATGCACATTATGAATGAAAAGTGTACCTACAAAGGTTAGGGAAATGTTGATAGAAAGTCTAATCCATAAGTCTACTATTGGTAGAGTGCACGAAGGACAGTGGCCATGCTGTGACCTCCTAGTGGTGGGATGATATCACAAAGTAACTCAGTCAAGACTGGGATTTCACATCCTTTTTTTTTTTTTTTTTTTTTTTAAAGAAAAGTAGCAAAGCACTTTGTCATTGGTAGAATTTTGGTTATTCCTTTCACATTTTAGTTTTATATTTATTGGTAACATAACCCATGGCTCAAAATCAATGGAGACATTGCTACAATATTAGGTAGATGCTCCCTATTAATGATTTAGTAAAATAAATTAGGAAAAATTTGGTTACTGGCATTTGTTTACTGAAACCTGAATAAATCATGAAGATTCTAGAAATCAAGAAAAGAGAGGAGAAGCTGGTAGATGTAACAATATAACAAGAACAAACAAAACAATCTCCACAGTGGCCACATCTACAACATCTTATAAACTTGAATATTAGATAAAAGAAACTCACAGAATTTAGTAACTATTGAAAATGTACCAACTATTAGTAACAGTATACAGAGGGATTAGCTCTTTTGTTGCTACAGACTAATGAGGAGAATTGAGTTATATTGAGCACAAAATATACCCAGTCCATAGTAAGTTAAAATCATCAACTTAAATACATTACAATGCTAGGAGAAGAGCTAAGTTTTGTCTTTCATAGATCAGATATACGGCCAAAGTTCTTTTGATATTTATTGTGCAAACCAAAAGAAAAAAAGAAAGATGTGGACTCTTTTAAAATGTACAATATGTGCTTGTTAAAACTTTTGGACATGAGAAGGAACACCACAGAGTTGTGTTAGCATGTGCCAATTTCATGAAAGGCCATTTATAATAGTAAATATTGTATCAAAAGAAAGACTCTCAAATGAAATTTATATGTGTGCCTATGCAAATGGTGGATGAACAAGGATGGAATAAAATTGTTAATAGACAGAGACAGGTCCAGGCAACCTGTTGGGCTTTTTAAAATCTCAGCTTTATTAGTCTGTGCTAAGTGTTTGGAGGATACACTTATTTAGCTGTTAATTCTGAACAGACTAAGGCCAGTCATAAGCTTCAGATGTGAGTGTCCTTGTGTGATTTAAAGGATTCAGGAAGAAGGAGTGGAACAGGTGGGTACAAGCCAGGGCTTCTGAAGTAACCCTGACAGGAGGAAGGAAGTGGCCCTCTTTGACAAGTGTGTGAATGAATTACGACATTGTGGAATGCTGAATATCAAGAGGTAGTGGTAAAATCCCTTAAACGTATGGAATTAGCAATGTCTCCACCTCTATGGACAATGATTATTGTTTGAAGATAGTGATGGTTCAGTATCCAGTAGAGAGAAACCAACGATGATGAAAGAGAATTATCTAGATTCTAGCAGCAAGAATGGATTTCCAGGAGGGTGGTTTCCCTGCTTTTGAAGATGAGGGTTTTCTAGTCTTTGAGGATGAAGATTGAAACTTTTGGTACTTTTTTTTCACACTTAATCTGCTTATTACATATATACAAAAGATAGTTATTTAAATACAAGTTTCTATTATAATACATTATTTATTATTCTATTTTCCTATTTGCATTAATGTTAAGGCTAGATTTATTTTCAGTCATACAGTCATATTTTCTTCAAAATTACTTTTCTTTTTTTAAGAATAAAATTTAGTTTTTATTCAGTTTCATAACAAAATAACTGTTCACAAACATGGGTATTTTCAAACAAAGGCAAAATCTTGGCACAGTAGTCTTCGAAATTATTTTTCTATATTTTTGTAACTTTAATGATTTGTCTATATATACTAAAACATTATCATTCAGAGTTTTATTTTGCTGCATGTTTATATAAATTTTTACTGCTATATTTGCCTTTTATTTCTATTTAGAAGTCAAAGTTATTTTATAATGTGGCCTGCTTTTTAGTCCCCAATATTCACTAGAATACACTAATTTGCTCTTGCAGTACCCCTGTATAGTATGAAAATTAATTTTCCAGCAAATACGCTCTGTATTGTCACCTAGCATATGTCCATTTTAATCACTATACATTTTCTTTAGCATTGTGATTTAATATTTTCCTTTCAGAATTAATAGGTTATATTATATATCCAGAACTTTAAAATCACTTTAAGCTTTTTCAAAAAATTTTCTTAAAAAATTGAGATGCATCTTATATATCTGTACATTTTATATTAAAGTAAATATGATGTTTATAGCAAGCAATTAATAGCTAGGTAATCTAAGTATCAATTTTCCTGCAACCTAAAATTGTCCAATTAACACAAGCATATGCACATTGAATTATATTTATCGTAATGTAATTTTAATCTTGATATGGTTGGTTTGACAATAAAAGACTGGTAGTAGAGAATTTGAAAACTTATGGACATTTTGTATCTATTATAGATATTGTAGAGAACCAAAGTATTAATTCAGTAGCAAACATTACTTTGTCATTTCTGAATTCTTCTTTCTTTTTTCCAGGAAAGAAATATTCAATTTATTAACAAATTTAGGGATTAGAAAAATAAAATGCATGTCTGATTTCAAATTTTCTAAGTAAGTTTGTTAAAATTTCTCAGGAAATCTTAAATTTTTTGTCTTGCTATTTTGTGTTTAATGTTTTTAAATTTTAAAAATACAAATACTGAAAATAATGTAACAAAAACTCAGATGTTCACCTTTCAAGAATGCTAATGTTAAATTATTTGTTTCAGTTCATTCTTTATATGAAATAAATAAAGCATAGGGGCACCTGGGTGGCTCAGTCGGTGAAGCATATATCTTGGGCTCAGGTCATGATCCCAGAGTCCTAGGATTGAACCCCACATCAGGCTTCCTGCTTGTCAGGGAGTCTGCTTCTCCCTCTGCTCCTCATCCTGATCATGCTCTCTCTCTCTCTCAAATAAATAAGTGTATAGGTAAGGTCAAAGTCTCTTTTGTATCCCTTCTTGACTAACTTTATAATTGGGGAAGAAAAATGATGGATGGAGAACCTACTTGCTGTTTGCTTCTCCTGCTCCCAAGTGGAAGCATTGAAGGCACTGTAGAATTTGGTTGTGTTAGAAACTGCACTCATGTCATCTCCACGTTGATTTTGCAGACTTTTGTGAGGGGGGGAAGAAAAAACACAACAGCCAAAAACAGATAAGTGAGGGTTGGGGCGATCTAAAACCCAAGATGCTTCAACTTTGGAGTCTACATAATTTGGCTCCAGACCATTTTGCCTCTCACTCTCTCCTTTTAGATTTATTCAAGAGCCTCCCATAGTCCCAAGTGGATTTCAGAGAGCACTGGGCTTGAAATGCTATTTATCAGAATCATAGGATTTGCAAATTCAAGGCATGGGATTAGATGGCAAATCATCTTCATTTTACAGTTGAGGAAACGAAGGCCCAGAGAGTAGAAGAAACGTCTTCAGGACACATGGCTAATTGGTGAATGAGTAAAGCCTGAGTCCATATGACCCCTTTTCCTTCTCCCAATTAATTCAGCTGTTTTCTAATCAATCTGAACCAGAGCCAGCAATTTTAAAATTCAGGAAGTTTCAAGATCATATTTCTTATACCAGATTTAGAGTGGAGGGGAAACTGAAGAACTGCCTTAATTTGTCTACTGTCTAATAGGACTTAAGTTCTTTTTTAAAAAAATATTTTATTTATTTATTTTAGAGACAGCATGAGGGGAGGAGCAGAGGGAGAGGGACAAGCAGGTTCCATGCTGTGTGAAGTGTGACGTGGGGCTGGATCCCAGGAGAGATCACTACCTGAGCCAAAATTAAGAGTCAGTCGATTAATCGCTGAGCCACCCGGGAACTCCTAATAGGACTTAAGTTCTAAAAGAAGTTGTGTAAAACAGCAGGAAGAAATCCTTGGATATAAAATATCTTTTTCCAAGTGAATATTGGTGATTAAATGGTTAACAGAGCCAAACTTCCCGGATGTCATGGACAGCCTTCAAAATACTCTTGGGGATGAAAATAGCATTGGCTGAATACCCAATGATAGAAAAACAGTTTGTGCTGCTTGCTAATTCTAGAATGTCCCTATGCCCATGGAGATGTCTTTTATGTAGGTCTTGTAAGAGAATACTATGTGTGTCTTCATGCATTTTTCATCAACTTTTCTTATCATTAATATAGCCTTAAAGACTGGTCCTCATGGGCAGAAGAGAAGAGCGGCACTGTCAGGAGGGTCACATGACTTAGCTCATTTACTCTTCACAATAGCCTGAAAGTGCATATTATTTAGCAGATTCATAAGAATTTTAGAGACAACAGCCCAAAGAGAGACTTCCTTCAACATTCAAAATGACTCCTACTCAACTTAATAGGTTGTACAGTAGGGCATATTCTCTACCATCTGGAATTTTGGTTTCTGTGCTGTAGATTTGAACATAGTTTATGCTAGTAATCCATTTGGGTACTTCCTCCAAGTTTACCATTTGATAATGTGTTATAGTTACAATACATAAGCTCAGAATAAGAACTGGCACAGTTACATACAACTCAAGGGTGACCTTGAGTTTGTTGTATAATTGTTTATCTGTAAAATGGGCACAATGACATGCTTATTATGGTGAAAATTAGAATGGGAGCTATTACTGCTATTATGCATATAGTAATACAGAGTAGGCATGGAAAGATGTACAGCTGTGTGGTGGAAACCCATGGGGGGACTATAAATCCCCAGATCCATTAAGTCTTTGCCTAAGTCTACAAAATTGTACTGTTCTTCACTTTCCGTGTTTGCTTGTTTCCTACAAATTGGACCTATTGAGGAGATCTATTTTTCCTTCAGGTTTTGCACTGTTTCCTTGAGAATTACACTATTGCCAAAATATTGTCATGCTGTTCTTAACTTACCTTGTAACGTTTTGTCATTCTGTGTGGCTCAGAATGGATGAGCTGACTTTTGTTAACTGAGGGCTAGCGTGGAAGTTTCAGATCATTGCAGCTTCTCTCAGCAAGTTAGCCACAACCAGAAAGACTGAGGTTATGAAGAAATCAATCACAACCTTGCTTGAGGCAACCAGATATATGGCAGTATTTGAAACATTGATTTAAGCAACAGGCTTTCTTTGGAAATAAGACAAATCCTTAAAATTCTTGACAGGGCTTGTTTTCATCTTGAGAAGGAAATGGGTTGCTATGTTAATGAGCAATGGACCCACTTATTTTCTTGGATAGGAAAATAAATTATAAGAAAATCTATTCATTTTCCTTCACTGCAATAAATTTATCTCTTCGTTTCTTAACTAAGGGAAAAAAATCACAGTAATAATTCAACATAATGGCAATCCAAAAAGTATTTATATTTGCTTTGGGATTTGTTTTTGGTCTTATATTTTATATGTGCCTGAAGTTCTGTCTGAAATTTCACTTTTTATGAAATAAAGAAGTCCCTCTTCTCCCCCATAAAGCTGGAGAAGAACAGGACAGGCTTAGAAGCTGTTCAACTTCTCTGTCAGCCTCGGTCCAGATGCTCCCTGGCCTCTCAGCCAACTTTGAAATAGAGAACATCTTCTTTCAGACTGAAGCTAGCCAAGCAGAACTGCCTGTTCTCCCTCTCTTCTCTCTCAAACATCCCACCTCGCTTCAGAGGGAAGGAGGAAGAATAAACAGACTGAGATGCAAACAAAGGGCTAATGTAAACAGGAATGATGCTGTGACTAAAAACTGAAAAGCAAGATTCGCTCCAGGTATTTTGTGATAGATGTAGTAGATGTGTCACAGGACTATTGGCTATTGGAAACTTACATTTCATTTTCTGACCACTCCATCACTATTTGAGGATCCCTATGGGGCATTTTAGTACTCCACGAAAGCTTTAACGAGCTCCAACACGTGTATAATAAACGTTAGCTCTGACATTTAATTTCGACTCAGCTTTTAAAATGGCATTAAATGTAACAAATGTAATTTATTTTCCAACTCAGTTTTTTGTATTTTATTTGTAAGTTTTACCACTGAAAATGAGGTTTTCTTAGATCATAGAATCTAGGAATTAAAAAGCAGTTTGAAAGATTTTTGTGGGTAACATTTACTAAAATATTTTCCTTATTATTCATATTCTGTTTTTCATTCATAAACTTCTTAATAGAAATAATTTATTCAACATATTTCATCAGAATTTATTTTAGAATATCTTAAGATCCTGTCATCTGGCTATATGTTGCTTGGAAAAAAATTATTTTCTTTTAAAATGATATTTATAAACTATGTTGATACTTTTAACAAAGTTTAAATGAGTTAATTGTATTATTTTTCATACATGTATATAAATACATACATACATATAATTCTTTGTCATATATGTAGAAAGCATTTAGTGTTCAAAATCAGCATAAGTTTGTAAGTGCACCTGTGATCTGGAATTTGTAGGAAAAGTTATGGTAAGTTTCTAGTTTAAATCCAATAACCAGACTTTTTCACAAATACGTAGTGAATTTGGTTAGATGCCCACTTAATGCTGACAGTTGCGGCATGATTTTTGTGATAGTGACTTCATTTCTATTCCTTGACTTGGCCGGCGCTGTTGAATAGGGGGAGAGAGAGCACTGTGGCGGGCTGTGAGGAGGGAGGCCGAGATGACTCTGATAGTCTAGTGAGTTTAGATGACTGCATGTCTTATTTTAGGAGACAGTGGTTAAATCTGTTGGAGAAGGACATCTTAATGGGAACAACTGCATCACACTCACACACACCCGCTCTGAGGAGTTTTCTTCCTTAGAGATCCTTTCTACCTTCCTTCCCACATTATTTATCTGTTAAGGGGGAGGCAGGGAAGAAAAGTTTCCTATTCTTCCTCTAGCTGAGCATTTCCCAATGAACCTTAGATATTGTCTGGCCCCAGTCCCCAATCCTCTGGTATTAGAGATAGTAAAGAGTAACAGAATAAAACTTTGGAGAATATGTATATATATGTGTATATATATGTACCTATGTATATGTATATATATATATCTCATAGCTGACATTTTAAGTTTCTCTTTGATTTTTTGACAAAGTAAATGTAAAGAATCCAACACTGCAGAAATAAAGGTCACCTACAATTAAATGTGAAAAAACCTTTGAGGGTAATAATAATTTTGTCAGGATATTAGAAAAATAGATTTCTTAATAGGCATAATGGCATAGAGGGTTTTGATCTATATAAGATGAATTTAAAATGTTCATGGAGGTTTTTACAAAATATCACATTCACACATTTCATCAGTTCACAACAAAATGCAAAAATGTCTGTTGTATAAAATAAAATATTTAATCGTAATAACCATGTTAGAAATCTCCCCAGTTGCCCCGGGGAACACTGCCTCCCAGACTGGAGATGTGCCTGTTACTGCCATCTGTTTCAATGTCCCCATTTGGATGCTTCTGGTGATGAATTCCTGTCCAAGACATAGAAGCAGGTAACAAATCCAGACTGGTAAGAAATGGAAGCCCTAACTATAAAACCCCAGCACAGAAACAAAAGCCTCTCGCTGTGTCTGGCAGTCCTCATTACCTTGTCAGAGTCAGGATGCGGCTCCAGGTTTCCTGCTGTAATGAAATTATATGGGGCTATCACTGGAGAACACGGCCACCACAGAGACGAGGCAGGGCTCAGGCATTCATGTTTTAGTCAGGTGTCCCTGCCCAAGAAGTCTGTCTCCTGTCAACTTGTCTTACCCAAAGCCTCTACCCTACTGATTTCTAACATCTCCATTGCTTTAAGAAAAGGCACTTGGAGACTGCTCTTAATTTGTCTGCTTTTGTCACTAACAGTCTTTTTTGTCTTTTTTCTCTAACCTCTGCATGATGGGAGCTGAAGAGCAGAGGGATCAGATTTCAGTTGAACATGTGTTTCACTGTACTGAAATGTGCACTGCTTAATAGAGTAAACACCAGTATCTCTGAGGGCCAGGAGATGAATTCAGTGATCAGTATCAAAGAGTGCTGGAGCTGTAAACAGTAACTGGCTATTTTCTGAGAAAAGGTAAAACTCCTTTAAGACAAAGTCTTCCATTCTCAAGGAAGACTAGAGATCACCTTCTAGCATCAACAAGGCCAAGAGAATAAATCATTCTCTAATTTTTTTTTCTTTTCTTTGGATAAGAAAGATGGGTTGAACTAACCTCTTATAAAATGTAAAACAAACTTAAAAAACACTCTGCTGCCATTTTAAGTTTCTCTTTGATTTTTTGACAAAGTAAAGGTAAAAGATCCTATAGTGCAAAAATAAAGGTCACCTACAATTAAATAAATGTTAGAAGAAACCCGACAAGAAATGAGGAACGTTAATATTCTTTGTATGGGTTTGAAATATATGAGAAATTAAGATTTTTATTTAAAAATCAATAGCTTGGATCAATCTTGCAGGCAATGATATATAATAAAGAGGGAGAAGAAAGTCTACCCAGCATTGCTTTTGTTATTAAAATGTGTAAACTTTACCATTCTAAAGAGGCACCTGCAGTAGTGAATATAAAAACATACTTAAAAAATTTTTTTTTAAATTTATTTAACAGAGAGACAGTGAGAGAAGGAACACAAGGAGAAGGAGAGGGAGAGGGAGAGCAGGCTTCCCGCGGAGCAGGGAGCCCGATGCGGGGATCGATTCCAGGACCGTGGGATCATGACCTGAGCCTAAGGCAGACGCTTAACAACTGAGCCACCCAGGCGCCCCAAAACATACTTTAAATATGGCAATAATAATCGATGTAAACATGTTCCCCTCATCCAGTTTTTCTTTTACATGTAAGTCCTGTTGATAATCCTGAAAATGATATATTCTCCTTTGTAATGATGGATGAAGACCAACTGTCCTCTCCCTTCCTTCTCACGCCTAATAAATGATGAGATTCCTATGTTCAAAGCCCTGTGATGGGTTTTCTGAGCCTGATCATACTTTGTTAACCTTCAGAAACCAAAGCTTTTTATCTAAACGCAGATTTAATGCAACATTCCTTTTTTCATTGTACTTTGCGTATGTATAAAATGTCCCAAGAGACATAATTTATTTTCCATATCTTCTTTATACATTTCCTTTTAAAATATTTTATTAAAAAGTTAAATGCAGTAACCCTATTTGCATTCTTTAACTCAAAATGTTTATTTATTTATGCACAAACTGATTATAAAAATTTTTTGCCCTATGTGATACATGGATATGTTTTGAAATCTCCAGAAAAGAGAATAAAGTACTTCCTGTAAACTTACCCAGGACATATAAATAATAGCAAAATAACTGAAAGTCTAATACAATATACTCATTCATCTGTCCCAAATGAAATTTTTATGTTATTTCTCCTTTTTTTAAACCAGGAGAGAAATTTGCAGTAATGTATATTAAATCAAATATTCACTTCTGAAAATTTCTAAAACTTTCTGTATGGTTAGAGATGATGGTTTAAAAAATGACTAAATGCCTACTAAGAAGACTTTTAAACAGATTTTGAAGCACTGGTCTCAGGTTTATGGCATTTTATTGACAATTTAAAAATAATTTTAATATTTGTGAAGTTGGAGCACTAAACTATTATATTATGAAGATCATAGAAAAATTTTTATGAATTTTACTTTCACCATCTCTCTATTTTAAATTTAAAAAAAAAGGAAACAGGTTAGGGGAAATATTCAGTAAATCTTAAAATTTCAATGTGAAAGCCACATAAAAATTGAGTAATAATCAAAGAGCAATATATATGTTAAATAACTCTACTAAAAATAATTTTCACATGTTTCTAAACTTAGAGGGACTTTATTGTTATTTATACATGTTTTGAATTTTTATATTTATTTTTTCATTTTTATTACTCCTCACACATTGCTTTAATAAAGTCTTTATCACTTGTATGTTTTATTATTTTAAACTGTCTTTCAGATTTTATGTTTTTATTGGGATTGAAATGAAATTCTTTAGGATTAAGCATTTTCCTTGGGAAAAATAAAAAGTATTAGGAAGGCAACAATTTTGGACAACCTTTTGATTAGGACTAATTCAAAGATTTATAATTTCTAGGAAAAGATTAGGATACTTGAACGCAGCAAAGAGATTCAAATTGCATTTTATAATAAATAATAATTATGTTCTCTGTTCAGTATTTTAAGATTTAAGGAGAGGAAGAGTTCCAAGAGACTGATTTTGAAAATACATTATTACATTTGGCCAGCAGGGGTCACAAAAGAATACGCAATGACTGGAATAGTTTCTTTTTCTTAAGAGCTCCGGTATGGCAAACATTGTTCATGTTCTTGATGATAAAAATAAAACTACATTTTCAGAACTGGGAAAAGTGAAGTTTGAACTATATTCACAAAGTCCCCTAGATTATTGAAAAAGAGAAACAATAGAAATTTGAAGAAATGCTTCTGGATATGGTTTTTTTTTTTTTTTTTTTTTTTTAGGTCTTTAGAAAATGACTTTAGTTATAAAGGACCATATATTGTTTGATTACATTTATATGAAATATCTCAAGTAGGCAATCTGTAGAGACAGGAGGAAGTAGATGGTTGCTTACTGCTGAGGTGTGTGGTGGAATGGAGGTTTGAGGGTGATGGCTCAGGGGAGTAGGGGTTCTTCGGGGTAAAAGAACATTCTAAAATTGTGGTGATGGATTTACTACTCTGTGAATTTATTAAAAAGCCATTGTATTGTACACTTCAAATGAATGAATTATATGGTATAAAAACTATGATCAATAAAGCTGTTGGCTTTAAACATATGGTACTTTCAAAATCTTAATGTGGAAAACTCCAAATTTATTTTCTAATGAGTATTAATGGATTTTTGGATAATCAATTATAATATGAATTAATGATTTAAATTTCTGTCAGTGATTCCATTTCAAACAAATGTAGATTAATTTATGTTATTTCACGTGAACCCAAAATAGTTTATCAGGAGCCCTGGGAGAGAACGTCAGCCAGGAGAAACTCCCTGGAGAGAGGAGAGCAGAGCTTCAGGTTTTGAGCCTGACTTTTGCATGAGCTCACTGGGTGGCTTTGGGTAATTTGCTTCGCCTTTCTGGATTTATTTTTCTTATTTGTAAAATGACTGGTTGAGTTTTATCCTTCAGGTGTCATTTTAAGCTCTACAGATGACATAGAATCTTAGTCCATTTGCTTATTTGTGACTTAGTGGAAATTTAGAAGCTTGTCTGTTAATTTCCAGCAAACTCTGTATAACATTTATACATTATTTGAGTGAGGATGGAGAAACAATTTTATTGTCTAACATTTGCTAAGCCTGCTTTGGAAGCAGATGTTTGAACCTTGCTAAATTACTTGCATTTGGACATCTGAATAAAACATTACTTATGTTTTAAAGTTTTAATAAAATTAGCTTTTTATTAAAAATACTTAATTAAAATTATAAGAATTTCCAAAACTGGAATTTTATGTGTAATAAATGATATAGCAGGCAGTCATATTCATATATGTATTTAATAAATTATAGTCTAATTATGCCCCTTGACTTTTTAACTCAGCATTTTTAAATTTAGAGAAGTGGTGATATGTATTTTTCAGATATAGGAACATTTTCAGAGAAATGTGTTTTGAATCATAGAAAAAAAATTCCAAATTGATTAACTTTTTATTCTGTATTTCTTTCTGAAGAAAGATCTCATGTGGCTCACTCTTGAATTCTCTCATTTCACTGGATCTTTACACAGCCAGTAATTGTAACATACTAGCTTTTTCTCTCTCTCTCTCTTAAGGATAATTCTTTAAAGACATTAGAACAAAAAGTTATCTGTCTGGCTCTCCCAAATATGTACAATGTCACAGTAATGTCTAGCTCTCCTAGCAAACTGGAGATAAGATGATAAAGTAGGTGAAGTATGCCCTGACAATTTTTACTTTGCCAGTTTTAACCCAGCTCCTCAAATTATTTCCTTTCTTTGTTTTATTGCTTACCAACAGCATCCAGAATGCAAAAAGAAGGTTGAAAACCACCAAAAGCATCAAAGTAGAAAAGGTACAAAGCCTTGAGGAAACAGCCTTCCTCGCTCATGTGTTTATTACATACGTGTTAGTTTGCTTTTCTTTAGTTCATACAGTCTGGTGGTAGTGGCCATGTCTGTCCCATCTCTCTTGAGGCTTATTTCTTTGATGTTAAACATTTCAACTCTTTGAATGTGTAGAGCACCTCTCATTTATAGGGAGAATCTAGAATCTTTGAACTGGCAAAGTAATTTGAAGCTACCTGGTCAATCTTCCATCCAATAAAACAAGTGCTTTTATTAAACTCGTTCTGCATTAAGGATATGGCTTTTTTTTTTTTCTAGGAATAAGTGGCCACTACACTGCTTTAGAACGATGAACTGCTTTTGTGTAATTATAGCTAGACCTCTCTCATAACACAGGTGTGACTCTAATTGTCCTGTCTGCTCATCCAGTGCTCAGGGCGTTTAACTCTCCCACTGGAGTGTCCCACTATTTCAGAGCCAGACTATGGTGTCTTAGACTGGAGGAAAAGGTCACCACTGAAGATCCTTGTTGCCTGTCCAGGTACAAAACTTCTCATCTGAGCAGTGGTCTTCTATTTACATATAGTACTTATAGTATAATATATAATGCTTATTAATAAGGCCAACCCTACTAGCATGTTAAATATATCTTCTTACTTTAGGATTATGAGCACAAATGCATTAGGCACTTGCTGCATGCAATTCCAGTATACTTTTGTCAGGAAAAGTCGATTTAAGAAGTTTCTTTGTCACAATCAAAAAGCACTCATTTGCAGTTAAAGGATCTATGATACTCTATGGTTAAAATACAAAGAATATTGCTTAGATTTAAGTTCTATCCTCTGGTTGCTTATAATTTACACAGTAAGGAGATTTGGAATTATATTGTAATGATTCAGAGGTGGCAAAATAACATTTTCTTTTTTTCTTTTTTTTATTATGTTCAGTTAGCCAACATATAGTACATCATTCGTTTTTGATGTAGTGTTCAATGATTCATTAGTTGTGTATAACACCCAGAGCTCATCACAGTTGTGTATGATTAGTTAAATGTTTGTGTGAAAATCATGTTGGGTATTTATGTAAAAATCATCTTACCAGTCTAAAGCAGTCAAAGATGATGATTGCATTCTTTTCTCTTTCTATTCTGCCTTCCAGGTTTTTTGAAGTGTATGGAGGGTAAATCATAGAATGAATGAATTAGTGACAGAATAAATGAATGAAAAGTCACACTGTATACATACATATATATGGGTAGACAGACATAAACACCCTGCCTTCCTGATACCCATGCAATATGAGCTACAGGGGCACATTTCCTTGACCCTGAAGTAGACCAAGAAGCTCAACACATAGAACCTAATGTTGAAGAGTGACAGGAAAAACAAAGTGATTAAGGCATTAGTCTAAGTATTTCAACATTTAAGTGTATATATATTCAGATTTCAATGTGAGCATCCAGATGTTAGAGCTTCATTTTCTTTACTACTATTCATTTACATGTCCTAGAGGACATAGGTAGAACCTATGCTCAGAGAGAGCAAAAGTAATGAGCACCTGACATTTTAAAATCAGGATTAGGAGAAATTTTGAGAAGTAGAGATAGTATAATTATGTAAACAATTTTGTTTTACTATTTTAAGAACATTAGATCTTATTTCATATTGCTTTAAAACATACTCCCCCTCCCAGTTTTATTGAAAAATAATTGGCATTCATCACTGTGTAAGATTAAGGTGTACAGCATGATGGTTTGATTTACATATACTGTAAAATGATTACTACAATAGGTTCAGCTAACATCCATCTCATATAGATATAAAAAGAAAACAAAGCAGAAAGGAGTAAAGAGGAAAACATTTCTTACTGTGAAGAGAACTTTTAGGATATATTCTCTTAACTTTCCTGTATATCACATAGCAGTGTTAGCTATAGTCCTCATGTTGAACGTTACATCACTAGTAATTACTTACCTTATAACTGGAAGTTTATACCTTTTGACCATCTTTCTCCAATTCCCCATCCCCACACCCTGCCTCTGGAAACCACAAGTCTAATTTTTCTATATTCACAGAAAATTCACGTTTTCTTTCTTTTTATTTCTCTGTTTCCACATATGAGATCATATAGTATTTATCTGACTTATTTCACTTAGCATAATGCCTTTAAAATCCACTCATGTTGTCAAAAATGGCTGAAAAATATTCAATTATATTCCCCCCCACACACACACACCATAACTTCTTACCATCCATAAATGAACACTTAGGTTGTTTTCATGTCTTTATTTTTACAATAAAGCATGATTTACTCATGCTGCTGTGAACATGGGGATACAGATTTCTTCTCGAATTCGTGATTTTGTTACCTTTAGATATATTCCCAGAAGTGAAATTGCTGAATCATAGGTGGTTCTATTTTAATTTTTTGAGGATTCTCCATTCTGTTTTCCATAGTGGATGTACCAGTTTTACAATACCACCAATGGTGCACAAGGGCTTCCTTTTTTCCACATCCAGGCCAGCATTTGTTATATCTTGTCTTTCTGATGATGGCCATTCTACAGGCATGAGGTGATATTTCATTGTGATTTTAATTTTGTATTTCCCTAATGATTAGTGATGTTGATCATCTTTTCACATACCTGTTGGCCTTTTGTATATTTTTGGAGAAATGTCTATTCAGGTCCTTTGCCCATTTTTTAATTAGGTTATTTGTCTTTTTGCTATTGAGTTGTAGGAGTTCTTTATATGTTTCAGGTATTAACCCTCTATCAGAAATACGGTTTGCAAATATTTTTTTTCATTCCATTGGTGGTCTTTTCATGGTTATTGATGGATTCTTTTGGTGTGCAGAAGCTTTGTAGTTTGATGTAGTCCCATTTGTTTATTTTTTGTTGTTGCTTGTGTAGGTGTCATATCCAAAAACTCGTTACCTAGACCCATGTCAAGGAGCTTTCTTCCTATTTTTATTTCCGGGAGTTTCATGGTTCAAGTATTAAATTTAAGATTTTAATTCATTTCCTGTCAATTTTTGTGAGTGGTATAAAATATGGGTCCAGTTTCATTCACACATTTGAATATCCAATTATTTCAGCACCATTTATTGAAGAGACTGTCTTTTCTCTATTGAGTATTCTTGGCTCCCTTGTCAAATATTAGTTGACTGTGTATGCTTAGGTTTGTTTCTGGGCTCTTGATTCTTTTCCATTGGTCTAGTTGTCTGTTTTCATGTTAATAGCATACTGTTTTGATGACTCTCACTGTATAGTATAGCTTGAAATCAGAAAGTGTGACAATTCCTGCTTATTTTTCCTTTCTCAGGATTTCCTCGACTATTTGGGGTCTTTTGTGATTCTATATAAATTTTAAGAGTGTTTTTTCTATTTCTTAAGAAAATGCAGTGGAATCTTGATAAGGACCACATTGAATCTATAGATGGTTTTTAGTATTTTAACAATATTAATTCTTCCAATACATGAACACAGGATACCTTTCCATTTATTTGTGTCTTCTTCAATTTCTCTCATCAGTGTCTTATACTTTTCAGCATAGAGCTCTTTCCTTATTTTAAAGTATTTTATTGTTTTTGATGCTATTGTAAATAGAATTTGTTTCTTTATTTCTTTTCAGAAATTTCATTATTAGTATATAGAAACACTACTGATTTTTGTATGCTAATTTTGTATCCTGTGACTTTACTGAATCCACTGATTAATAATTTTTTGGTTGACTCTTAAGGATTTTCTACATATAAAATCAAGTCATCTGCAAAAAGAGACAGTTGTGCTCCTTTGTTTCCAATTCTGATAACTTTTATTTATTTTTCTTGCTTACTTGCTCCAGCTAGGACTTCCAGTTCTATGTTGAATAAGAATGGTGAAAGTGGGCACCCTTATTTTGTTCTTGATCTTAGAGGAAAATCTTCCAACCTTTCACCATTGAGTATGATGTTCACTGTGAGCTTGTCATACATTGTCTTTATTATGTTGATATATGTTTTCCATGCCTAATTTGTTGTGTTTTTATAATGAATGGATGTTGAATTTTGTCAAATGCTTTTTCTGTATCTACTGAGATGATCATATGATTCTTTTTTTTCATTCTATGAATGTGATGTATCATATTGATTGATATGCATATGTTGAACCAATTTAGCATCCTAGAGATAAATCCCATTTGATTGACCATTGTGAAGAGTCCTTTTAATGTGATGCTGAAATCAGTTTGCTAGTATTTTATTGAGAATTTTTGCATCTATACTCATAAGAGATATTGGCTTGTAGTTTTCTTTTCTAGTAATGTCCTTGTCTGGTTTTGGTATCCAGATACCTCAAAAAATGAGTTTGGGACTGTTCCCTACTTTTCAAAATTTTGGAAAAGTTTGAGAAGGATTGGTGTTAATTCTTTAAATGTTTGATAAAATTCATCAGTGAAGCCATCTGGTCCTGGGCTTTTCTGTGTTGGGAGATTTTTGATTACTGATTCAATTGCCTTACTAGTAATTTGTCTATTCAGATTTTTAAAAAATCTTTTCCTGATTCAGTCTTGGTGAGTTGTATGTTTTTAAGAATTTTTTCCATTTTTTTCTAGATTTTCTAGTTTGATGGCATATATAGCCTCTTATGATCCTTTGAATTTCTGTCATATCAGTTACAATGTCTCCTTTTACATTTATAATTTTTTTGATTTGGGTCCTTTCTCTTTTATCCTTGGCTAGTTTAGGTAAGGGTTTGTCAATTTTATTTATCTTTTCAAAGAACCAACTCAATTTATTTAATCCTTTCTATTGTTTTTCAGCTCTTTATTTCATTTATTTTTGCTCTAATCTTAATTATTTCCTTTCTTCTGTTAGATTGTGTTCAGTTTGTTCTTCTTTCTCTAGTTCCTTAAGGCACTGAGTTAGGTTGTTTATTTGGAATCTTTCTTGTTTCTTACTGTAGGCATTTTAGTGTTAGGAACTTCCCTCTTAGAACTGCTTTTGCTACATCCCATAAGTTCTGGTATGTTTTTGTTTCTCTCAAGAAACTTTTAAATTTTCCCTTTAATTTCCTCTTTGATCCACTGGTTGTTCAGGAAAGTGTTGTTTAATTTTCATGTGTTTGTGAATTTTCTAGTTTTCCTCTTGTTATTGATTTCTAGTTTTATACCACTGTGGCCAGAGAAGATGCTTGGTATGATTTCAGTCTTTTTTAATTTGCTAAGACTTGTTTTATGGTTTAATATATGGTTTATTCTAGAAAATGTTCCATGTGCACTTGAGAAGATGTGTATTCTGCTGTGGTTGGATAGAATGTTTTGTATATGTCTATTAGTTCCCTTTGGTCTATAGTATTATTCAAATATGCTGTTTCCTTATTGATTCTCTATCTGGATGACCTATCACTTGTTGAAAGTGGGGTTAAAGTCCCCAACAATTTTTGTATTACTGTTTAACTTCCTCTTAGTTCTATTAATTTTTATTTCATATATTTAGGTACTCTTATATTGGGCACATAAATATCTACAATTTTTATATCTTCTTGATGAATTGACCCCTTTATCATTATATAATAACTTTGCCTCTTTTTATCATTTTTAAAGTCTATTTTGCTTGATATAAATATAGGTACTCTTGCCTTTTTTTTGGTTAACATTTCCTCAAAATGTGTTTTTCCATTTTTTCACTCTCAGTTTATGTATGTCTTTAAGGCAGAAGTGAGTCTTTTGTAGGTAGCGTATTGTTGGATCTTGTTTTTCATAATTTAATTAATTAATTTTTATCCATTCAGCCATCCATCCTATGTCTTTTGATTGGCCCATTAGTTTGGATATGTTTACAGTAATTATTGATAGATAAGGACTTACTGTGGCCATTTTGTTAATTATTTTCTGGTTATCTTGTAGATCCATTGCTCCTTGTTTCTTAACCTGCTGTCTTTTTTTGGTGTGTTCTGATATCAGCATGGTTTGCCTTCTTTATTGTGTTCTTTTGTGTAATTACTACAAGATTTTACCATATGGTTACCATGAGGCTTACATAAAATATCTTAAATTTATAACACCCTATTTTAAACTAATAACAACTTAACTTCAATAGAATTTGTTTGCTTTATACTTTTACATCTCTCTTTCACATTTTAGGTCATTACTATTACAGTTCACATTTTTTTAAACTGTATAACTAATGGCAGATTATTGTACTTTTATTTTTGCTACACTTGTTTATTAAACTTTTAAATTATTGTAATCTATTGCTATATATTCACCATTACCAATGATATTTATGCTACCTTTTTGTGTTTTTATGATGTTAATTAGGTGTTGCTTTACTTCTACTCCTAGATCTCTCTTTTGTATTTATTGTAAGGCAGGTCTAATGGTAATGAACTCTCAGTTTTGTTTGTTCAGGAAAGTCTTTATCCCTCCTTCATTTCTGAAGAAAAGTTTTATCAGGTATAGAATTCTTGGTTGACAGTTATTTTCTTTCAATCTTTGGAGTATATAATCCCATTCTCTCCTGGCCTGGAAAATTTCTGCTGAGAAATCTATCAGTAATGGGTATTTCCTTGTATGTAACTTCTCTCTTTTCTCTTGCTGCTCTTAAAATTCTTTCTCTGTCTTTGACTTTTGAAATTGAATTATAATGTTTCATAGTGTAGCCCTATTCAGGTTCAACCTATTTGGGGTTCTTTGTGACTCATGGATTTAGATGTCCATTTCTCTTTCCAGGTTTGGAAGGTTTTCAGCCATATTGGTTGCTTACTTGCTTGCTTGCTTGCTTTATTTATTTATTTTCATTTTTTAAAATTTAAATTCAATTAGCCAACATATAGTAAATCATTAGTTTTTGAATGTAATGTTCATTAGTTATGTATAACACCCAGTGCTCATCATATCATGTGCCCTCCTTATTGCCCATCACTCAGTTACACCATCCCCCCACCCTCACCCCTTTTCTGCAACCCTCAATCTGTTTCCTGGAGTCAAGAGTCTCATATGGCTTGCCTCCCTCTTTGATTTCTTCCCATTCAGTTTTCCGTCTCTTCCCCTATGATCCTCTGTGCTATTCCTTATATTCCACATATGAGTGAAACCATATGATAATTGTTTTTCTCAGATTGACTCATTTCACTTAGTATAATCCCCTCCAGTTCCATCCATGTCAATGTAAATGGTAGGTATTTGTCCTTTCTGATGGTTGAGTAATATTCCATTGTATATATGAACCACATCTTCTTTATCCATTCATCTGTTGAAGGACATCTCAGCTCCTTCCACAGTTTGGCTATTGTGGACATTGCTGCTGTGAACACTGGGGTGTATGTGCCCCTTCTTTTCACTACATCTGTATCTTTGGGGTAAATACCCAGGAGTGCAATTGCTGGGTCATAGGCTAACTCTATTTTTAACTTCTTGAGGAACCTCCATACTGTTCTCCAGAGTAGTTGTACCAGCTTGTATTCCCACCAACAGTGTAAAAGTGTACCTTTTCTCCACATCTTCACCAACACTTGTTGTTTCCTGTCTTGGTAATTTTAGCCATTGTAACTGTTGTAAGGTGGTATCTCATTGTGGTTTTGATTTGTATTTCCCTGATCAGTCATATTACTTTAAATATACTTTCTGTCTTCTCTTTTTCTTTTCCTTCTGGGATTCCCATAAAACAAATATACTTTCCTTTCATTGTGTTCTATAATCCCTATGGGTTTTCTTCATTTTTTTCTCTTTTTGCTCCTTTGACTAGGTAATTTCCAATTTCCTATCCTCCAGGACACTGATTCTTTCTCTTGCATGGTCAAGTCCACTTTTGAAACTCTTTATTGAATTCTTCAGTTCAATTATTATATTTTTAAACTCTAAGATTTCTTTTCTTTCTTTTTTTGGTGATTGCTATTTCCATGTGAAATTTCTCTTTTTGTTCATACATTGCTTTCATATTTTTGTTTGATAGTTCATGGATCTCCATTTCTTTAGGGTCAGTTATTGGAGCTTTATTACTCTCCTTTGGTGGTGTCATATTTACCTGATGTTTTGTAATACTTGATTTCTGATGTTAGTATTTGTACATTTGAGTAACAAGGTTCTTCTAGAGTTTACAGATTTGCTTTGACAGAGATAGTCTGTCACCAGTCAGCTCAGTTTGGGTTTCTGGATGTGTTTGCTAGTAATGTGTTTGGCAAGTGAGGCCTGCTCTGATGAGGTAACTGTTCAAACTCCAAGGACAGAGGTGGAAGGTGGTGTGCCACTGGCTAAGAGCAGTTGCATAGGACCGCTGGCTTGGTAGGATGGGCTCCACAGTTGCCTGAATTCTCTGGTCAGGCTTATTGGAGGGTTGAGACTGGGAACCATATTCAGTCATAGTTGAGGGCTATGAATTAGCTTTTTTGACAGGCAGGACATCATGCCAAGACCTAAAGCCTATACAACTCATTGTTTGGGGGTCCAAATCAGGCCTGAGTATGCATGGAATTCCCTGGTCAGTTAAAAAAGTCTTCAACCATTAGTCCTTTAAATATACTTTTAAATATATGGTATCACCAGTGTTTCTCTGCAGATAGGGAAGCCAAAAACCTGCGCTTTCTTTTCAAGTTTCACTGTACATAGGGGTGTTGAATGTCTATGCAGCTTTCCATGTGCTCTGGTTAGATTCCCTGGTTGGACAGGCTGAAGACTACATTCAGAGATGTGTGGGGCTATGAATTAGATTCCCTGCTCCAGTGTAGTGGGAGAAGCAGCTCTAGGGCTGGTAAAACTCTTTGTTGTCTTAACTCAAGCTGATCTGCACTGCAATTTCCTTGGCTGAATAGGGCCACTGGTTTTGTTCTGCAAACTATTGGCTCTATCTGCCCCTTTCTTGACTCCAGCTCCACTGGGCTGTACAGCTTTTTGATGTTTTTACCAGCCCATCTGGTCAGATGTGGCCAGAAGACATTCTCTACCATGGATGGGGCTATGTCCCAGCCTAGGTGGGAAACAGACAGGCCACTCCTGGCAACTCTCAATTTCCCAAACGGGATATCCAGCTGGAGGGGCCAGGAGCTACTCTCATGCTTCTCTGTGAATTAATCCCCCTCCCCCTGTATAGCATGGGAAGACTCCATACTTGGTACTGGCTTTGCTCTGGGGCGATCAGCTCTGCCTGCCCAACTTTCAGCTCAATTGCTGCTGGGCTGCACAACTACTAGCAATTGTCACCAGGTCTTCTGGTCAGATGAGGTTGGAAGTCACTCTCTACAGTGGGCTGGGCTGTGACTCAGCACCTTGCCTGGGTGTGGGCAAACTGGGCTCTGGGGCTGGTAAAACTCCTCACTTGAGGATCCAACCAGGCAGATCTATACTTTACTGAGTTCCATGGTCAGAATACATCCTTGACTTGTTTCTGCAGATGAGCAAAACCTATGGTTGGAATTACTACTTATGTGCTACAGGTATTAACTTGGTCTGCCAAGATTCATGTGCTGATTGTTGCAAAACCCTCCCTACTTCTCTGTAACAGTCAGATTCCCAGTGGTTGGGCCACCCAGATTCCCCTGCAATCCCCATGGTGCAAGATCAGAGTAGGACCTCCCATAAAGTTACCCACAATGCTGGAGTAGGAGATGGCACTGGCTGTCCTCCACTCCAAGTTTTTTCTCACTAGAGAATGTGGAAGCTTAGTGGAGCCTCTGTGTGTTGCTACACTGTCACGGGGAAGTAGCAATGTGGTCAATGCGTAGCCATTTCTCTTATGCTTCTAATGCAGTCTGTCTTGGTCTCTGAGTGGCAGGAAGGTGCTTCAGCCTCACCCCTGTGTTCTAGGATTCTCTCCGTGGTTTCTGGTTCTTGAATAGATGTTAGTTGTTCTTCCTATGAGGGAGCAAAGTCAGGAATGACCTATGCCACCGTTTTGATGTCACTATCTATGTAAACAAATTTTACATAAATATTTGTAGTAGCTTTTAAAGTTAACACTAAAATAAATCCATGAAATAAAATGACAGAAGTAAATTTTCTTCAGTATGCTCTAAGGTAATTTATGTAATACATTATAAAATAATTATAACGTTTAATAATATCTAATCATTCATAATGTTCCCACCCAACAGCCACATTCAGCCAATGCAGTATAATCTGTTATATTTTATTTATCAATTCTATATCCCACAATTTGCTATAATTTAACCCGATTTCAGAAATTATATTTTTCACACCAAGAGATATGCACAATTTTCCCTCTGGGAAAAGACAACTGAAATTTTTTAGAGTTGCCAGATGTCCAGTTTTAAATCAGGCTGTCTGGTATTTGAGTTTTTATACTACAAACAAATTAAGAAAACTGTACATGTAGTTATGGAAAATATATTCTAATTAAATCACCTTCATCATTACATGACATAACTAGATCTGCTCACACTCTTGAAGTTCTTGGCGACTGGCCCCAGGACACAGAGTCAAATCCTCCTAGCACCTGGGCCACACTGGTGTAACCTGAATTTAAATTTACACTGCTTTCCCTGCCAGGAAACAGGCAACCTCATGAAAAAGAAGTGTGTTCTCATTCTAAAATTGTGATTCATTAGAGAAAGTTTTTGTTTTTCTTGTATATAGCAATATTGTTTTGTGGGTAAAGAATGCCTGATAGCTTTGTTTTAAAAACATGCTGATTACCATACAACAAATCTTTCTTTCTTTTTTGTCAGAGTTTAAAGTGTTTTCTTTAATTTAAAAAAATATTAGTGTTCCTTTCAGTATTTTCTCGTAAAAGTAAAATGTCTGGCAGTGCTTAATTAAATTAAATATACACATACTCATTTACACAGCAATTCTGTTCCTGGACTTATACACCAAAGAAATCACACCTAGCTTCATGAGGCATTATTTGAAGAGGCAGGGAGTTAGGGCAGCCTAAATGTTCATTCTTGGGAGGATGGATTGATTAAGCACAGGGAAGGCATGCCACGGAGCAATTAAAAGCAATGGACAAGTTGCACACAAGCTGCAATATGGACAATAGTAAAATTATAGTGCTACTTTAAAACATGAGGGTCAGAACATGTAAAACAATATCATTTATATAAATTAAAGTATATTAATACAAAACACATACAAAGAATGATGCATATTAAAGTCATGAATATAGCTGCCCATAGGGAAAGGCAAATGGGGGGGATGAATGGGGGTAGAAGAGAGAAACTCATAAATATGCACATCCATAAAATGAGAGACAAGCCTTGAAGAGACCAATGAAAATATGCTATAAATGGAGGATGCTTAATGCTCTGAACCTTAGGTTTAAAAAATACAACAATTCATAAAGATTTAAGTACATAAAGCTAAATGTGAAAATGCTTTGTTTACCCTGGCCCAGTTCCAACTTCTAGAGGTAGCAATTGTTAGCAGTTTGAAACAGTTTGTTTCAGCCTCATTTCTGTGCATAAACAAAATCTAATTTTGTTTTTACAAAAATAGGGTCATGCTATGCCCACTGTTTTATACTTTGTTTTTTCTCTCTCTCACACACACTATTCTAACCCTAACACTAACTCTCAAACACAAAATTATACTATATATAATTGTTATTCTTTTGTGCCTACAGATATAGATTGCTTTCCTCCCCCTCCTCTCCTTGCATCCTGCTCCTTCCTTCCTTCTCTACTTTTTTCGAAATTTGGTTAATAGGGAACCACTTTGTAATATAAGAAAACTGGCCCAACTGCACTTCTCACATTTGTGATCTTCAGTGTCCAATTTTTGTTAGTAGCATTATTATTTTTACAATGTCAATGTTTTGTTAACACTTAGCTTCATTTCCACAACTATAATTAATACAGTTACTCAGCCTTAGTCCTATAGCTTGGCTGATATTCAATGCACACTTTAAGTTGTCTTTTTTTTCCTGCACTTTTAAAAAAAATTTTTTATTTTATTATGTTAATCACCATACATTACATCATTAGTTTTTGATGTAGTATTCCATGATTCATTGTTTGCGTATAACACCCAGTGCTCCATTCAATACGTGCCCTCCTTCATACCCATCACCAGGCTAACCCATCCCCCACCACCCCTTCCTTCTAGAACCCTCAGTTTGTTTCTCAGATTCCATAGTCTCTCATGGTTCATCTCCCCCTCTGATTCCCCCCTTCATTTTTCCCTTCCTACTATCTTCTTCTTCTTCTTTTTTTTTTTAACATATAATGTATTATTTGTTTCAGAGGTACAGGTCTGTGATTCAACAGTCTTGCACAATTCACAGTGCTAACCATAGGACATACCCTCCCCAATGTCTATCACCCAGCAACCCCATCCCTCCCACCGCCCTCCACTCAAGCAACCCTCAGTTTGTTTCCCAAGATTAAGAATTCCTCATATCAGTGAGATCATATGAAACATCTTTCTCTGACTTATTTCACTTACCATAATACTCTCTAGTTCCATCCACGTCGTTGCAAATGGCACGATTTCGTGTTTTTTTTTTGATGGCTGCATAATATTCCCATATACACACACACACACCACATCTTCTTCATCCATTCATCTGTCGATGGACATCTTGGCTCTTTCCATGGTTTTGCTATTATGGACATTACTGTTATAAACATTGGGGTGCACATAACCCTTTGGATCCTGCATTTGTAACTTTGGGATAAATATCCAGTAGTGCAATTGCTGGGTCATAGGGTAGCTCTATTTTCAACTTTTTTTTTTGAAGATTTAATTTATTTATTTGACAGAGAGAGACACAGCGAGAGAAGGAGCACAAGCAGGGGGAGTGGGAGAAGGAGAAGCAAGTGTCCTGCCTAGGAGGGAGCCCAATGTGGGGTTCGATCCCAGGACCCTGACATCATGACCTGAGCCAAAGGCAAACGCTTAACGACTGAGCCACCCAGGCGCCCTACTTTCAACTTTTTGAGGAACCTCCATACTGTTTTCCAGAGTGGTTGCACCAGCTTGCATTCCCACCAACAGTGTAGGAGGGTTCCTTTCTCCTCATCCCCGCCAACACCTGTCATTTCCTGACTTGTTGACTTTAGCCATTCTGACTGGTGTGAGGTGGTATCTCACTGAGGTTTTGATTTGGATTTCCCTGATGCCGGGCGATGTTGAGCACTTTTTCATGTGTCTGTTGGCCATTTGGATGTCTTCTTTGGAAAAATGTCTGTGCATGTCTTCTGCCCATTTCTTGATTGGATCATTTGTTCTTTGGGTGTTGAGTTTAAGAATTTCTTTATAGATTTTGGATACTAGCCCTTTATCTGATATGTCATTTGCAAATATCTTCTCCCATTCTGTTGGTTGTCTTTTGGTTTTGTTGACTGTTCCTTTTGCTGGGCAAAAGCTTTTTATGTTGACAAAGTCCCAATAGTTCATTTTTGCTCTTGTTTCCCTTTCCTTTGGAGATGTTTCTAGGAAGAAGTTGCTGCAGCTGAGGTCAAAAAGGTTGCTCCCTGTGTTCTCCTTTAGGATTTTGATGGACTCCTGTCTCACATTTAGGTCTTTCAACCATTTGGAGTCTATTTTCATGTGTGGTGTAAGGAAATGGTCCAGTTTCATTCTTCTGCATGTGGCTGTTCCATTTTCCCAACACCATTTGTTGAAGAGACTGTCTTTTTTCCATTGGACATTCTTTCCTGCTTTGTCGAAGAGTAGTTGACCATAGAGTTGAGGGTCCATTTCTGGGCTTTCTATTCTGTTCCATTGATCTATGTGTCTGTTTTTGTGCCAGTACCATATTGTCTTGATGATGACAGCTTTGTAATAGAGCTGGAAGTCCGGAATTGTGATGCCGCCAGCTTTGCTTTTCTTTTTCAACATTCCTCTGGCTATTCGGGTTCTTTTCTGGTTCCATACAAATTTTAGGATTATTTGTTCCATTTCTTTGAAAAAAGTGGATGGTATTTTGATGCGGATTGCATTGAATGTGTAGATTGCTCCAGGTAGCATTGACATCTTCACAATATTTGTTCTTCCAATCCATGAGCAATGGAACGTTTTTCCATTTCTTTGTGCCTTCCTCAATTTCTTTCATGAGTATTTTATAGTTTTCTGAGTACAGATCCTTTGCCTCTTTGGTTAGATTTATTCCTAGGTATCTTATGGTTTTGGGTGCAATTGTAAATGGGATCGACTCCTTAATTTCTCTTTCTTTTGTCTTGTTGGTGTACAGGAATGCCACTGATTTCTGTCCATTGATTTTATATCCTGCCACTTTACTGAATTCCTGTATGAGTTCTAGCAGTTTTGGGGTGGCGTCTTTGGGTTTTCCATATAAAGTATCATATCATCTGCAAAGAGTGAGAGTTTGACTTCTTCTTTGCTGATTCAGATGCTTTTTATCTCTTTTTGTTGTCTGATTGCTGTGGCTAGGACTTCTAGTACTATGTTGAATAGCAGTGGTGATAGTGGACATCCCTGCAATGTTCCTGACCTTAGGAGAAAGCTCTCAGTTTTTCCCCATTGAGAATGATATTCGCTGTGGGTTTTTCACAGATGGCTTTTATGATATTGAGGTATGTACCCTCTATCCCTATACTCTGAAGAGTTTTAATAAAAAAAGGATGCTGTGGATGCCTGGGTGGCTCAGTTGGTTAAGTGACCGCCTTTGGCTCAGGTCATGATCCTGGAGTCCTGGGATTGAGTCCTGCATCAGGCTCCGTGCTCGGCAGGGACTCTGCTTCTCCCTCTGACACTCGCCCCTCTCATGTGCTCTCTCTCTCTCATTCTTTCTCTCAAATAAATAAATAAAATCTTTAAAAAAAGTATGCTGTACTTTGTCAAATGCTTTTTCTGCATCTATTGAGAGGATCATATGGTTCTTGGTCTTTCTTTTATTAATGTATTGTATCACAATGATTGATTTGCGGATGTTGAATCAACCTTGCAGCCCAGGAGTAAATCCCACGTGGTCGTGGTGAATAATCCTTTTAATGTACTGTTGGATCCTATTGGTAGTGTTATGGTGAGAATTTTGGTATCCATGTTCTTCTAGGATATTGGTCGGTAATTCTCCTTTTTGATGGGGTCCTTGGTTTTGGGATCAAGGTAATGGTGGCCTCATTAAATGAGTTTGGAAGTTTTCCTTCATTTCTATTTTTTGGAACAGTTTCAGGAGAATAGATATTAATTCTTCTTTAAATGTTTGATAGAATTCCCCTGGGAAGCCATCTGGCCCTGGGCTTTTGTCTGTTGGGAGATTTTTGATGACTGCTTCAATTTCCTTCGTGGTTATAGCTCTGTTCAGGTTTTCTATTTCTTCCTGGTTCAATTTTGGTGGTTGATACATCTCTACGAATGCACCCATTTCTTCCAGGTTATCTAATTTGCTGGCATAGAGTTGCTCATAATATGTTCTTATAATTGTTTGTATTTCTTTGGTGTTGGTTGTGATCTCGCCTCTTTCATTCATGACTTTATTTATTTGGGTCCTTTCTCTTTTCTTTTTGTTAAGTCTGGCTGGGGCTTATCAATCTTGTTAATTCTTTCAAAGAACCAGCTCCCAGGTTCGTTGATCTGTTCTACTGTTCTTTAGGTTCCTATATCATTGATTTCTGCTCTGATCTTTATTATTTCTCTTCTCCTGCTGGGTTTAGGCTTTATTTGCTGTTCTTTCTCTAGCTCCTTTAGGTGTAGGGTTAGGTTGTGTATTTGAGACCTTTCTTGTTTCTTGAGAAAGGCTTGTATTGCTATATACTTTCCTCCTACTACCGCCTTTGCTGCATCCCAAAGATTTTGAACAGTTGTGTTTTCATTTTCATTTGTTTCCATGAAATTTTTTAATTATTCTTTAATTTCCTGGTTGACCTATTCATTCTTTAGTAGGATGCTCTTTAGCCTCCATGTATTTGAGTTCTTTCCGACTTTCCTCTTGTGATTGAGTTCTAGTTTCAAAGCACTGTGGTCCAAAAATATGCATGGAATGATCCCAATCTTTTGGTACTGATTGAGACCTGATTTGTGACCCAGGATATGATCTTTTCTGGAGAATGTTCCATGGGCACTAGAGAAGAATGTGTATTCTGTTGCTTTGGGATGGAATTTTCTGAATATATCTGTGAAGTCCATTTGGTCCAGTGTGTCATTTAAAGTCTTTATTTCCTTGTTGATCTTTTGCTTAGATGATCTGTCCATTTCAGTGAGGGGGGTGTTAAAGTCCCCTACTATTGGGCGCCTGGGTGGCTCAGATGGTTAAGCATCTGCCTTCGGCTCAGGTCATGATCCCAGAGTCCTGGGATCGAGTCCCGCATCGGGCTCCCTGCTCCTTGGGAGCCTGTTTCTCCCTCTGCTTCTCTCTCTCTCTCTCCCTCTGTCTCTCATGAATAAATAAATAAATAAAATCTTAAAAAAAAAAAAAGTCCCCTACTATTATTGTATTGTTGTCAATGTGTTTCTTTGCTTTTGTTATTAATTGCCTTATATAATTGGCTGTTTCCATGTTAGCGGCATAGATATTTACAATTGTTAGATCTTCTTGTTGGATAGACCCTTTAAGTAGGATATAGTGTCCTTCCTCATCTCTTATTACAGTCTTTGGTTTAAAATCTAACTTGTCTGATATAAGGATTGCCACCCAGCTTTCCTTTGGCGTCCATTAGCATGGTAAATGGTTTTCCACCCCCTCACTTTCAATCTGGGGGTGTCTTTGGGCCTAAAATGAGTCTCTTGCAGACAGCATATCGATGGGTCTTGGTTTTTTATCCAATCTGATAGCCTGTGTCTTTTGATTGGGGCATTTAGCCCATTTACATTCAGGGTAACTATTGAAAATTCATAAAGATATGAATTTAGTGCCATTGTATTGCTTGTAAGGTGACTGTTACTGTATATTGTCTGTGTTCCTTTCTGGTCTATGTTAATTTTAGGCTCTCTCTTGGCTTAGAGGACCCCTTTCAATATTTCTTGTAGGGCTGGTTTCCTGTTTGCCAATTCCTTTAGTTTTTGTTTGTCCTGGAAGCTTTTTATCTCTCCTTCTATTTTCACTGACAGCCTAGCTGGATATAGTATTGTTTGCTGCATATTTTTCTTGTTTAGTGTTCTGAATATATCATGCCAGTCCTTTCTGGTCTCCCAGGTCTCTGTGATTAGGTCTGTTGCCTATCTAATGTTTCTACCATTGTAGGTTACAGACCTCTTGTCCCAATCTACTTTCAGGATTTTCTGTTTGTCTCTGAGACTTGTAAGTTTTACTATTAGATGTTGGGGTGTTGACTTATTTTTATTGATTTTGAGGGAGGTTGTCTGTGCCTCCTGGATTTTGATGCCCTTTTCATTCCCTAAATTGGGGAAGTTCCCCACTATGATTTGTTCCAATATACCTTCTGTTTCTTTCTCTTGTTCTTCTTCTTCTGGGATGTCAATTATTCTAATATTGTTTCATCTTATGGTATCACTTATCTGTTGAATTCTGCCCTTGTGATCCAGTAGTTGTTTATCTCTCTTTTTCTCAGCTTCTTTATTTTTCATCATTTTGTCTCTATATCACTAATTCTCTCTTCTGCCTCATTTATGCTAGCAGTAAGAGCCTCCATTTTTGATTGCACCTCATTAATAGCTTTTTGATTTTGACTTGGTTAGATTTTAGTTCTTTTATTTCTCCAGAAATGATTTCTCTAGTATGTTCCATGCTTTTTTCAAGCCCAGCTAGTATCTTTAAAATCATCATTCTGAACTCTTGTTCCGACATCTTACTAATGTCTGTATTGATTAGGTCCCTTTCAGTCGGTACTGAGTCTTGTTCTTTTTTTTTGAGGTGAGTTTTTCCATCTTGTCATTTTGTCCAGCGGAGACTAGCTGAATGAGAGAATGAAATGCTAACAGGGTAACAATGACCCCAGAAAATTATACACTAAACAAATCAGAAGAGACCTGACCGGGTGAAAAGAAAGAGAAAGAAAGAAAAAAGAGAAAAGAAAAAAAGAAAAAAAGATTTAAAAAAAAGAATATGGTCAAATGTGATCAGGCTGGTGAATAGATCAGTGCCACACACTAGATTTTGGCATATTTGGTCTGTTAGAAGAAACTGCCTCCCAAAATTTTAAAGAAAGAAAAACTTATATATGTACAAAAAAAAGGGTAAATACAATGAATGGATGGAATATGACTGTAAAGGTGAAAATTATAAAAAATTTTATAAAAGGAATTGATAATATAAGAAGTGGTTGAAAAAAGAAAGAAGAGAAATTTAAAAAAAAATGGGAGAGAATATGTTCAGGCAGGAGACTAGAACAAAGCCATACACTAGAGATTTAGGGTGTATTTTGGTCTGTTAGAAGAAATTGTGCCCCAAAATTTTAAAGAGAGAACAACTTCGATATATATACCAAAAATAAGGTTAATTATTATGAAGGGAGAGAATATGACTCTAAAAATGAAAAATAAAAAAGATTTTTAAAAAAGGGATTGATAAGATTTTGATTGACAAAGGGAAAAAGAAAAATTAAAAAAATAGAAAAAGAAAAAAAAGAAAATTAAATAATTAACTTTGAAAGACTAAAGAATCAAGGGGAAAAAAGCCATGAATTCTATGTGCTGTATTCCCCTAGTGCTGGCGTTCTGCCCTTCTCATTAATCAGTAAACTTGGTCTTGGCTGGTTGTTCTTGCCGATCTTCTGGGGGGAAGAGGCTGTTGCAGTGGTTCTCAAATGTCTTTGCCAGAGGTGGAATTGCCCCACCCTTGCCAGCAGCTGGACTAAGTAATCTGCTTGGGTTTGGTTTTGGTAGCTTTTGTTCCCTGTAAGCTTTCTGTACAGCTTTGGAGGACAAGAGTGATAATGGTGGCCTCCCAGTCTCTGGCCCTGGAGCAGCCAAGAACTTGGGGCCCCACTCCTCAGTGAGTCCCCAGAGAAAAGCAGACAATCACTCCTCTCTCCCTGGTCTCCGGCCGCACTCTGTGCTCACCTGGCCTGTGACCCAGCGTTTCTATCTCTGGCACATGACTCCCTTTGGAGTCTCCAAACCCAGCAGATCCCTGTGGTGCACTCCTGCACCGCTCCTCCCGGAGGGAGGAAGGGGAGTCTCCCCAGATCTGCTGCTTGTTGGGTCCCTGCTGAAGAGAAGTGGCCTGACTGTGCGGCAGATCATGGTTTATGACGACCTTGAGCTGAGAGCCCACTCCTCGGCTCCATCTCTGCAGCGGGACTGGGGACTGAAGCACATTTGACTGAGAAAGGCCGTCCTGACAGAGCACAAGAGGGTGGGGCTTGGTGTAAGGAAGTTAGGCAGCCAGTTTGGTGCTGCCCTGCTTCCCACAGGTGGCTCTGAGTTTATGCTGAGGGACAGGGGAGGGAAATGGTGCCAGCCAGTTCCTTTGAGTACCGCATTTTCTTTATCCATTTATTTGTACATGGATATTAGATTGCAGAGGAATTTTTATGTAGGTACAAAATTTGGGAGATTTTGCAATGTATTTTCCATTCACTAAATTAGAAGCCAAAAACAAGCTGTCCATCAGTGCCATGGTGGCGATTTAGTAGCCCCTGTTGGTAGACAGAAATATTCAGATTTGTGTTAACAGAGAGGCAGAACATTATGGGATTTTAGCTTCTTGCAGACAGCCAGATTTTGAATTTGTTTAGATTTGGGACATGCTATTTTGACTCTTGTTCATTTGAGCAAGTGTTAAATCCTTAACTCCTATGATCTGAGCACTACATCTTCACATCCTACTTACTGCTAGGTGTTCCTGCTTCCATTAAGGCTTCATTTAATGCTTTAGAGATTAGGTCTAAATATTTTATATTCTACTCGGTATTTTTATTTGCCTAGAGAGTAGTAGAAGGATTTCCATATGTGCTCTACCTGCCATCTTGATCCCAAGAACAAACCGTAAACTATCTGGAGACACAAGACAATGGTTGAACAGAACCAGGGCCTAGAAATAATAGATGTTAATTGATATATTGTACTTTTAGACTATGCATGCATAAGATAAAGCTCAGGGAATAAAGAAAATGTATAGATGAAAACATGTGAGTGAAAAAGTGAAAAGCTACATCTCAAGTCTGGCACTGCCATTAAGCTTGGAAAAGAATTAGAATAATAATGAGAAAACAAATAAAAAAGAAGTGCTTTCTAGGTTAAAGGGAAAAACATTCAGCATTCCAAGAATAGTGTATTTGCACCATCAGAGCATGAAGCATCCCAGAGAAATGGAATAACTCTCAGTGAAACCACCTAAGTTTTTGTAAAAAGACAGATGTTCTTTATGGAAATATTTACCTACTATAATTGAGGATTTGGGATACATTACTGCTAAGTGTTGGAAGAAATGATACCTAAATGTGGTGAATAAATATCACACCACACCCTTCTTTGCAAAAATACTTTTGTGAGTTAGGGTGAGGCTTTAAAAGGACATTCATAAGCATTTCACAATTTTTAAAAGACATACTCATCTTATTATAGTTTTTAAACTTTTTGAGCTTTTATTTATTGAATTGAAACTTTTGAGGTTTTAAAGCTTTGATTTGTCTATTGCTTGAGAGCTGGAAATGTCTTAAGAAAATTAATGACTAATACCAATAATCCTCCTCATTTCTACAGAATAAAGTTATGAAGGAGACAATGGAGAGAGTTATATACATTGAATATTGTATTTTAAATTCATGAAAGCAGATTTATTTACAACTTTAATTTAACATGATGTACACAGACTCAGAGAGGTAGACATGATTGTCAAATGATTATTCAATGTAATTAGTTCACTTTACAGTGGATAAACAGAGACCCTGGAGGGACTATATGATTTCTATAAGGTTATGTATTCAATAAAAACATCATAACTAGAAACCAGGTTCTTCTGTTCACAAACAACCTTATATCTTTATCACAAGCAACCTTTATATCTTCTGTTCATAAACAACCTTTATATCTGACCCTTAATTTATTTTTCCCATTTTATCCTTTATCTCATCATCAGTTTTTCTGACTCTGGGAATAGTGGACATTACTTTTTAAAAATGATGTATGCCAGAGAGTTCTTTGGTTCTGGGCCAATGATTCTTTCTTTGCAACTTTTGAAGGCGCCGTCCTTCCTTTCTGAGCTCTTTCTGCTTTAAATTCTGTGAGGCATGTTTTCTTGATCCTTCTTCATTTCTGAACACTTCTAATAAGTGTTTCAATTGGTGCCTCTTTTAAAGATGTTCTGAAATAGAGACTTTTGTAAGCTTGTGTTTTTAACTGGATTCTCTTTTGTAACCGAACTTCTCCTAATTAATTCTCTGCATTAACTGACAGATCTTCATGTCTAGCCCCAATATTTGCTAAGCCTAAATACTGCTGTATTGAAACTTGCCAACACTTCAATCTTGAAACCTTTGCATCATCTTCAATTTGTCCCTCTTCTCTTGTAATACTAGTCACTGCTTGACTTATATCAACTCTACTTCCTAAACACACCTTATATCATATCTTTTTAACCTATAGTATTGCTTCATTAGTTTGGGTAATTAACGTCTCAGCCTGATCTTAATTAGGTTTGCTATAATCACAGTATTTAGTCTATCCTTTCCCAGTTCATATTCTTTAAGTCACCAACATTCTTTCTAAAATTCAGGTTGAATTATGCTTTTAAATATTTTAATAGTACAGTTGACCCTTGAATGATAGGTTTGAACTATGTGGGTGCACTTATACATGGGTGTTTTTTGGATACACACAGTACAAAAATTATGGCTTTCTTAATAAGATTTTCTTTTCTCTAGCTTACCTTATTATAAGAAAACAATACATAATAAACATAACATACAAAATATATATTTACTGTTTATGTTATCAGGAATGCTTCTAGTCAACTTTATAGTTGCAGCTATTAATAATTAAGTTTTTGGGGAGTCAAAACTTATACATAGATTTTGGACTGCAAAGGGGTTCAACGTCTCAACCCCTACATAGTTCAAAGGCCAATTTTACTCCATTGCCTAACAAAGGGAAGAACTTACATTTATTTATTATTTTTTATTTATTTATTTTGTTTTTTATAGGAATTCTTTTTTTATTATGCTGTTAGCCAATATATGCTATTTCAATAGTTTTTGATGTAATGTTCAACGATTCATTAGTTGCGTATAACACCCAGTGCTCATCACCACATGTGCCCTCCTAAATTCCCATGACCTGGCTACCCCACCCCACATTGCCCTCGCTTCTGTAACTCTCAGTTTGTTTCCTGGAGTCCAGTCTCTCAAGGTTTGTCTCCTGCTCTGATTTCTTTCTATTCAGTTTTCCCTCCCTTCCCCTGTGGTCCTCCATGCTATTCCTTATGTTCCACATATGAGTGAAACCATATGATAATTGACATTCTCTGTTTGACTTACTTCACTTAGCATAATCCCCTCCAGTTCCATCCATGTCTCTGCAAATGGTGGGTATTCATCCTTTCTGATGGCTGAGTAATATTCCATTGTATATATGGACCACATCTTTATCCATTCATTTGTTGAAGGACATCTTGACTCCTTCCACAGTTTCGCTATTGTGGACATTGCTGCTATGAACGTTGGGGTGCATGTGCCTCTTCTTTTCACTACATCAATATCTTTGGGGTAAAAACCTAGTAGTGCAATTGCTGGGTCATAAGGTAGTTCTATTTTTAATGTCTTGAGGAATCTCCATACTGTTTTCCAGAGTGGCTGTACCAGTTTGCACTCCCACCAACAGTGGAAGAGGGTTCCCCTTTCTCCACATCCTCACCAACATTTGTTGTTTCCTGTTTTGTTAATTTTTGCCATTCTAACTGGTGTAAGGTGGTATCTCATTGTGGTTTGATTTGTATTTCCCTGATGTCGAGTAATGTTGAACATTTTTTCATGTGCCTGTTAGCCATTTGTATGTCTTCTTTGGAGAAGTGTCTGTTCATGTCTTCTGTCCATTTTTTGACTTGATTATTTGTTTTTTGGGTGTTGAGTTTGAGAAGTTCTTTATAGATTTTGGGTACTAGTCCTTCATCTGATAAAACGTTTGCAAATATCTTCTCCCAGTACTAGGGTTACCTCTTAGTTTTGTTGACTATTTCTTTTGCTGTACAGAAGCTTTTTATTTTGATAAAGTCCCCAAAGTTCATTTTTGCTTTTGTTTCCCTTGCCTTTAGAGATGTGTCTTGAGAGAATTTGCTGTGGCTAATGTCAAAGAGGTTACTGTCTAATTTCTCCTCTAAGATTTTGATGGATTCCTGTCTTACATTGAGGTCTTTCATCCATTTTGAGTTTATCATTTTGTATGGTGTAAGAGAATGGCCCAGTTTCATATTTCTGCATGTGGCTGTCTAATTTTCCCAGCACCACTTATTAAAGAGACTGTCTTTTTTCCATTGGATATTTTTTCCTGATTTGTCAAAGATTAGTTGACCATAGAGTTGAGGGTCCATTTCTGGGGTCTCTATTCTGTTCCACTGGTCTTTGTTTTTTGTGCCAATACTATAATGTCTTGGTGATCACAGGTTTGTAATATAGCTTGAAGTCAGACATTGTGATGCCTCCAGCTTTGTTTTTCTTTTTCAACATTCCATTGGTGATTTGGGGTCTTTTCTGGTTCCATCCAAATTTTAGGATTGTTTGTTCCAGCTCTGTGAAAAATGTCAATGGTATTTTGATAAGGATGGGATTGAAAGTGTAGATTGCTCTGGGCAATATAGACATTTTAACAATGTTTATTCTTTTTTTTTTAACAATATTTATTCTTCTAATCTATGAGCATGCAATTTTTTCCATCTCTTCGTGTTTTCCTCAATTTCTTTCATAAGTGTTCTGTAATTTCTAGAGTATAGATCCTTTACCTCTTTGGTTAGGTTTATTCCGAGGTATCTTATGGTTTTTGGTGCTATTGTAAATGGAATTGATTCCTTGATTTCTCTTTCTTCAGTTACATTGTTAGTGTATAGAAATGCAACTGATTTCTGTGCATTGATTTTGTATCCTGCCAGGATGCTGAATTGTATGTGTTCTAGTAATTTGGGGGTGGAGTCTTTTGGGTTTTCCACATAAAGTATTCTGTCATTTGTTAAGAGAGAGAGTTTAATTTCTTCTTTGCCAATTTGAATGCCTTTTATTTCCTTTTGTTGTCTGATCGCTGAGGCTAAGACATTTAGTACTATGTTGAACAATAATGGTGAGAGTGGGCATCCCTGTCATGTTCCTGACCTTAAGGGAAAAGCTCTCAGTTTTTCCCCATTGAGAATATTTGCCATGTCTTTTCATAGATGGCTTTTATGATATTGAGGATGTTCCCTCTATCCCCATACTTTGAAGAGTTTTAATCAGGAAAGGAACTGTATTTTGTCAATCCTTTTTCCACATCAATTGAGAGGATCATATGGTTCTTGTCTTTTCTTTTATTAATGTGGTTCTATCATGTTGATTGATTTCCAAATGTTGAACCACCCTTGTATCCCAGGAATAAATCCCACCTGGTCGTGGTGGATAATCCTTTTAAGGTACTGTTGGATCCTATTGGCTAGGGTCTTGTTGAGTATTTTGGCATCCATGTTCATCGGAGATATTGGCATCCATTTCTTCCAGGTTGCTTAATTTATTGGCATATAGTTGTTGATAATAATTTGTAATAATTGTTCCTATTTCCTTGGTGTAAGTCATGATCTCTCCCCTTTCATTGATAATTTGGGTCCTTTCTCTTTTCTTTTGGATAAGTCTGGCCAGTGGTTTATCGATATTATTAATTCTTTCAAAGAACCAGCTTCTGGTTTCGTTGATCTGATCTACTATGTTTCTGGTTTCTAATTCATTGATCTCTGCTCTAATCTTAATTATTTCTTTTCTAATGCATGGCTTAGGCATCATTTGTTGCTTTTTCTCTAGTTCTTTAAGGTGTAGAGTTAGTTGGTGAATTCGGGATTTTTCTATTTTTTTGAGTGAGGCCTGGATGGCTATGTATTTCCCCCTTAGGACCGCCTTTGCAATATCCCATAGGTTTAGGACTGATGTGTTTTCATTCTCATTGGTTTCCATGAATTGTTTAAGTTCTTTGATTTTCTGATTGACCCAAACATTCTTGAGCAGAGTGGTCTTTAGCTTCCAAGTGTTTGAATTTCTGCCAAATTTTTTCTTGTGATTGAGTTCCAGTTTTAAAGCATTATGGTCTGAGAATATGCAAGGAATAATCTTTTATTCAGCATCCTGGCAGGATACAAAATCAATGCACAGAAATCAGTTGCATTTCTATACACTAAGAATGTAACTGAAGAAAGAGAAATCAAGGAATCAATTCCATTTACAACAGCACCAAAAACCATAAGATACCTCGGAATAAACCTAACCAAATGGTTGAGAACTGATTTGTGACCCAGTATGTTGTCTCTTCTGGAGAAAGTTCCATGTGTGCTTGGGAAGGATGAGTATTCTGTTGTTTTAGGATGGAATGTTCTGCACATATCTACAAGGTCCATCCGGTCCAGTGTGTCATTCAAAGTTCTTGTTTCTTTGTTGATTTTCTGCTTAGATGATCTGTCCATTGTTTAAAGTGGAGTGTTGAGGTCTCCTACTATTAATGTGTTACTATCAATATGTTTCTTTATTTTGGTTATTAATTGGTTTATATAGTTGGCTACTCCATGTTGGGGGCATAGATATTTACAATTGTTAGATTTTCTTGTTGGATAGACCCCTTAAGTCTGATATCATGAATAAGAGCTACATCTCTTACTATGGTCTTTGGTTTAAAATCTAATTTCTCTGATATGAAGATTGCTACCTCAGCTTTCTTTTGAGGTCCATTAGCATGGTAAATGGTTCTCTATCCCCTCACTCTCAATCTGGAGTTGTCTTTAGGTTCAAAATGAGTCTCTTGTAGACAGTATATGGATGGGTCTTATTTTTTTATCCAATCTAAAACCCTGTGTCTTTTCATGGGAGCATTCGGATGCTTAACCAACTGAGCCTCCCAGGTGCCCACATGGGAGCATTCAGCACATTTACATTCAGAGTAACTATTGAAAGATATGAATTAGGTGCTCTTGTATTGCCTGTAAAGTTCTTGTTTCTCTGGATTTTCTCTGTTTCTTTCTGGCCTATGTGACTGTTGGGGTCTCTCTTTACTTATAGATTCCCCCTTAATATTTCTTGCAGGGCTGGCTTGATGGTTACATATTCTTTCAGTTTCTGCCTGTCCTGAAAGCTCTTTATCTCTCCTTCCATTCTGAATGACAGCCTTTCTGGGTAAAGTATTCTTGGCTGCATGTTCTTCTCGTTTAGTACCCTCAATATGTCTTGCCAGCCCTTTCTGGCTTGCCAGGTCTCTGTGGATAGGTCTGATGTTATTCCAATGTTCTTCCTTCCATGTGTAAGGAACCTCTTCTCCCTGGTTATTCTCAGGATAGTTTTTTGGCTGTAAAATTTGCAAGCTTCACATTATATGTCAGTGTGTTTATCTCTTTTTATTGATTTTAGGAGGGGTCCTCTCTTCCTCTTGGACTCATGCTTGTTTTTCTTCCCCAGATTAAGGAAGTTCTCAGCTATGATTTGCTGAAATATACCTTCGAGTACCCCCCCAACCTCTTAGAGAGCTAATTCTGATATTGGAACATTTCATGGTATCATTAATCTCTCCAATCCTTTTCTCACGTGCTACTAGCAGCCTATTTCTGCTTTCCTCAACATCCTTCCTTTCCAACAATTTATCTTCTAGATCACTAATTCTCTCTTCTGCCTCATTTATCCTGGCTGTTAGAGTATGCAGTTTAGGCTGCATCTCATTCATAGCATTTTTTAGTTCAGCGTGATTAGATCTCATTTCTGCTCTTAGAGATTCTATATTGTCACTAATGCTTTTTTCAAGCCTAGCTATTGACTTTATGATTGCTATCCTGAATTCTATCTCTGACATCTTGCTTATATCCATATCCATTAGTTCTGTGGCAGAGGACATTGCGACTGTTTCTTTTCTTTGTTGAGAGTTCCTCCTCCTAGTCTTCTTGTCAGGGGATGGTGAGTGAATGAGCAGAGTCCAAAATATCAACCACAAACCAAGCAGGATGCCCCCTAGCAAAATCCAGAGTGGTCAGAAATCACCACCCAAAAAAACAAAGCCAAAATGAAACACAAGAATAAAATTAAAAAAATTTTTAAAATGGCGGGGAGGAGGAGGGGGTTATGATCTCTCATTGTGGACACAGCAGGGTGTTTCAGTTGTTCCTGGGTGTATTTTGGTCTGTGTGTTAGAGGATACTACTTCCTAAAATTACAAGGCAAGTAAAACTTGTATATTTATAAAGGTAAAACTGAATAGAGAGAAATATTTATTGTAATAAAGCATATATGTATAAAAATATAGGTGTGAAAAATACAATTTAAAAAGTTACTATGAAATATAAGTTGATATAATAAACATTTAGTTTAAATGAGAAGGTAAAAAGGAAAAAAGCAGGGAAAAAGCATGAGAAAAAGAAAAAAAAAGAAAAGGAGAATTTTATCTGAAAAATAAAAAAGTTGTGCAGCCACAGTCATGAGGCCACACCTGGAACTCAATATATAATTTTCCCCTGGTGTTGGTATTTTACAGTCTTATGGGATCCATAGGATTGTCATTCACCTGTTCTTCCAGTCTGTCTTCTGGAGGAAGGGCCTGCAGTGCTGTTTCTCAGGTAATCCTGCCTGAGCAGAATTGTCCTGCCCCATGTCAGGGGGATGAGCTCAGTGGAAACTGGTCTTCTGTCGGGGTTTTTTCCCTGGGGTACTTTCCTCACCTTTTCAGAGGATCAGAGCAAAAATACCTGCATCCAAACCTCTGGCCCAGAGCAGAAAATGCACATTTTCCCCTTAATAAACTCTCCAGGACAAAGAGTTGCCACAGAAAATCACAGCCTCTTGCTGTGTGTGCCCACAACAACTCTGTCAGGTAGTTCCAGGGGCCTGGGAGTGCCACTGCCCTTTGTGATTCTAAAACCCTGAGCAGCCACGGGCTTTTTTGCACACCCAGAGCTCCTGGATCATGTCTGGGTGCCGCTCTGAACCCCTTTCCAGGCTGCTACCTCTCTGCGAGATTTTGCCTAGTCACAGGCATGGATTCCAGATTTTTTCTGGCTGCCCAAGAGAAGAGTTATTATCGACCTACCCAGCTCTTGGTTTATGGTGATCTGAGCTGAGAGTCCCTTCCTAGGATCCCTGGCCATAACCTGCTTCCTGGCTCCACTGCTTGGACACTGTACTGGTTCAGGAACCCCCTTTTGCCCTGTTGTTCCTCTATCCTGAGACTACAATGCCCTACCTAGAATTCAGCCTTTTCATTTCCAGACCTCCTTACAAAGAGGGATGTCTCTCCCTAGAGCAGATTTCAAAGGGTTCTGATTTTGTGCTCTTGAATTCTATCACTTTCCAGAAGTCAGCTTATAGAGGCTCCCTCCCCCTTCTGTTTATCTTTTGATATCTCCCCATGGATTCATGACTCTGCTCATCTTACCTTGCAAAAAGCAGTCGCTTTTTAGCTTGTAGAGATCCAGATATATATTTTTACATCTCAGGCTGATTTCATGGGTGTTCAAAATGGTTTGGCAGATATCCAGCTAAATTCAGGGGACCAGGTGAAACAGGGTCCCCTATTCCCCTGCCATCTTGCCAGCTCCCTCATTCATTTATTTTAGAGAGAGAGAGAGTGCACATGCATGCACATGCACGAGTGAGTGGGAGGAGGGACAGAGGGAGCGAGGAGAAAGAGAATCTTAAGCAGGCTCAATACCCAGTGCAGAGCCTGATGCAGGGCTCCATCTCAGGCCCCTGATATCATGACCTGAGCTGAAATCAAGAGTCGGACACTTAACCAACTGAGCCACCCAGGCACCCCAAGAACTAACTTTAGTGTGAATTTCAAAGCTCTCTATGATCAAACCACAACCTATAATTCCAACCTAATCTCTAGTACTCACACATTCTACAACCACTCTTTACTAGTACTAAATATTTCCTTCCCTTCTTCCTTCATTAATTTGTGCAATAAACATTTATTGAGTTCCTGTTTTGTTTCTAATAATTTGGTAAGTGTTATGAGTAAAAAATGTATACTTTCCTAAATAGTCCAAATTTTCTCTGAACATGTGTCACTTTAATAATCATGAGAAAATAGTTAAAAACCTACACATAATACTGAAAACAGGAAAGAAAACAGATGATTAGGATAAAGTATAGGTGTTAGGATACCTAAAAGTTAGGTATTAGGACAGGGTTAAGCATAGCACATTGGAGATGATTATACATAGGGAGCCAAATGCAGATTGGTAATGAGGCAAATGGTGATAGGTAAATATAGACTTCCAGAAAGAGAAGGTACCTGATCATACACAAATGCAAATGGAAGGAACCATTATAGAGAGAAATTACAAATGATGGAGAAACAGCCCTGAGAATGGAGGAAGAAAGGGCCCAGCACATAGAGCAGGAGAAAGACTTACACTGTAGGAGGCAGGAGGAAAGGATAAACATCATATCAGGAAAGCTCTCAGCTCAATTAAGATAAGCTTAACTAACAAGATTTAAGCACTAATGACATTTAATTGTCTCATATATTGAAAGTTCTAAGGGTAGGTCATTCAGAGGTTGGAAAAAGGAATTTAACACTCCTTTTTTTCTAAACTGCCATCCTTATTGTGTGGGCTTCTCATCTTTAGCCTCATTGTTTTGTGTATTCATCTTCTTAAGTTTATCTGCAGTTACCAACAATGTCCTAATTTTAGTGGCTTAAGACAACAAAGTTTTATTTCTTACTCATATTATATTGTCTTCGTGTTTTCATTCCAGCATATAAATTTGAGGAACAGCCTTCATGTAGAACATACTATTCTTATGAAAGAAGAAAAAAGAGTCAGAATTGAATCATAAAACTGCCTCTCTCTTTTTTTAAATTTTTATTTATTTATTTTTGAGAGAGAGAGAGAGAGAGAGAGAGCACAAGTGGGAGGAGGGGCAGAGGGAGAAGCAGACTCCCCACTGAGCAAGGAGCTGGATCCAGGACCTGATCCCAGGACCCTTGGATCATGACCTGAGCTGAAGGCAGTTGCTTAACCCGACTGAGCCACCCAGGTGCCCCAGAACCGGATCTTAAATCTCACATTGGATATGGCACGTGACATGTTCCATTATCCAAAACAAGTCATGTGTCCACATCTGAGCATTTAAGAGTGGATATGTGTCCTCCCATAGGGGACACTAAACGTTCCATGTCAATCAGCAGGAATATGTTATCCTCTAATAGGAAAACACAAATAATTGGGTACATTATTATAACCTACCACACCTTTTAGGATTGCAGAATTTCTGCACAATATTACCTTTCCCGAGAGGGATGGGAATTGGAATAAGGGGCAAAATTTCTCCCTCTACTTCTTCATGTCAAGGAGCAATATGTGTTTGCAATGCATGGATGAATAGTGTCATAGTTTGACGCTATTCTCATTAGTATATCAGATTCTTAAATACAGAGACAAACTGATATTTGCCAGAGGGGAGCTGGGAGGGGAGATGGGTGTAATAGATAAAGAGAGTTAAGAGGTACAAACTTCCAGTTATAAAATAAGTCAAGGAGATAAAAAGTACAGCATAAGGAATATACTCAATAATATTGTAATAATTTTGTATGGTGACAGATGGTGACTATACTTATGGTGAACATTCAGTAATGTATAGAATTGTGGAACCAATATGCTGTACAGCTGAAACTAATATAACGTTGTATGTATACTTCAATAAAAAACAAACACAAACCAAATGTTTCTCAAAAAAGGTGTCAGGGAATACAATATGATTTCAATACAACAAATTTCTAAGAAAACACAAAAAACAAAGAAATAGTTATTATTTATTGCCTAAATTCCTTTAAAGTTTATTTATGCCAATTCCCAAAGCATAGCAATAATTGCATTCTTTCAGGATCTGCTCAATTTCTAGTGTAACTTTTCTCCCTACAGTCAGTCATTTTGAGTTTTCTGGAAAAATACAATTCACTGTAATGAATTCAGGCATTAAATGGCTCTCTTTAAAATCTTGGACATTGACTGACTTCCAAATTTGTCATGTCAGTACATGTTAGAGAATATAAACATCTAACATTCATCTCCATTGAATATAATTCTTAAACATTAATCTGTAATAGTAAAATCTACTGAACAGGTTTCGTGTAAATTGATAAAGTCTCTCTTTTGGTAGCCAAGAAATTCATCAATACCTCTGTGGCATTAAAGTTTTAGAGTAAAGATAGGCCTAATTTGTAAATCTTTTCCTATACAATCTGAAGATATCAGATTGTATTGTGTTATGTCCCCCAACTATTCTGCAACTTCTTCAGTCAAATTATACTGTTAACTTCTTGATGCTGTAAATAAGCCCAAATTAAAATAGAGGAAGTGTCCATTAGAGAAATTTCATGAAGACTTCACACTATTCCACACAGAATTTGTTTTGTTTGGAGGGATCTCATTGTTATTTTGGAAACCGTCATCATGTGATTTTGATAACAACACATGCAGAATAGCTTAGAATTGTTAATATGAATATTAAATATAAAACCATCTTGGAGCCTGTCATGGATTTTGAATCTGAAAAGATGTGAAGGTGTATAATATGTATACTGGTCTATTGGACACTGCTTGCAAAGTACCCTTTAGTCATGTTGACCTTTGGGAAAAGAAGCACTTGTTTTACTGTATGGTTGGCATGAGAGCCTATGTTTGATCAGATGTTGATAAAGGATATATGGGGCTAGGGTCAAGAGTCAAGTCCACTAATAGAGAAGGGTTTGAGATATCTACATGAATAGATGCATAAAAAATGCACAAAACATTTGATTTTAGGGGAGAATTTCAAAACACCTATTAATGTGATTTGAAATAAATTACATCAAAACAACCATTTGTATTGAAATCTTTCCCTTCTCTGAGTGTGTAGGAACTTAGACAAAACCTAGCACTGAAAGTAGAGAATTAAGATATTTCAGTTCATACTTCTTCAGTTCTTTAGGCTACACATTAAGAGTGCTCTGCTACTTCTTAGTATATGAGCCAGAATAGTTTCTTTTTTTTTCTCCAGGAACTAATGCCAAGAGTTTCAAGCAAAACATATTAGTAATATTTTTAAAAAGATTGTTGTGAAGTGCTTCCAAATGGGAAAGTTTTAAAATCTTATGACTAAACCCAGGTGTACATTTATACAACCAATTTTTTTTTATTACAATGAAGGGAAATAAGAACCACTGAAATTCATAGTTGCCCATAAAATCCCTAATTTTAGTTTTTATATAATTATCTTACTTTCCAATATTTTGCAAGAACTATTGAATATCAATGAACCAGAATTTGATGGATTTTATATTTTTTTCTTTGACCTTGCATACCTTCTATTTATAACCCATGATGAAATGACCAAATTTCAGTGGTCTGAAGGAGGAGGCTCCTTGATAATTCAGAGGCTCTACATTATTAAAGTTTCTATCTATTGGTCTATATATCAATCTATTCTCTACCTTTTTATCTCTATTTAGGGAGGCACTGAACTTCAGAGTAGACATCAAAATTCCAACACAATTTGTCTTCGGTTTTAGCTTGAGTCTCAGCTTTTAGAAGACTAAATAGAAAATGCCTATTTAGTGTCATTTCTGACATTCCTGACTTGTATGATCAATGATATTATTATTGGTCACCATACTTAATAGGCTTTATAATGTCTATGTCACAAATGAGGCATTCGTGTTTATTGTTAATATCGGAATGTTTCCGTTTAGATAAAGTGATATTCAAAGTTGTAAGTTAGAGTAAAACAATATCCTTATGTGCTTTATAGATTGAAATTATAATGGTCAGCTAAAGTATAAATGCATATTTATAATTGCACAAGTAAAATTCTTTAATAATTAGTGATTATTGTACAGAGGCCATTGGCCTCTGATGCAAGCAATATTCTTTTTTAAAAAATTTATTTATTTATTTGAGAAAGAGAGAGAGTGAGACAGATTGAGAGCATGAGTAGGGTGAGGGGAGGGGGGGAAGCAGGCTCCCTGCCGAGCAGGAAGCCTGACGTGGGGCTAAATCCCAGGACTCCAAGATCCTGACCTGAGCTGAAGGCAGATGCTTAACGAACCGAGCCACCCAGGTTCCCCTGCAAGCAATATTCTTTGGTCCAGTTTTTATCAGTATGAACATAGTCATTTTATGCTTTCATCTCTCTCTCAGTTGGTTCTGAACCTGCAGATGTGTTAAAATTTTTGATTGAGTAAAAATTTACAGAGCCAATGAGATGTACTTGTTGGGCCCCTCAACACCTAAACTCCATGAATTGTTTGAAACTGAGATTTCTGGAAGTTTCTTGATCTGTTACCTCACTTTTATTCCCCTTATATCTTGGGATTTGTATCCATGAAATAAACTGTCATTTACCTGAACTCATTTAAGTAGGTTTCTGTTGCTTGCACTAAACTTGACACACCAGGCTAAATACCTTTTATTTCACAAAGCAACTATAATTTTTTCAAGAACTCTATAAATGTGTTTGACTCATTGGTGATGAAGACTGATTTCCAATGAATTGAGAACACTAAAAGCTGAAACAGTGAAGTAACTTTTCTAGGGTCACATAAGGGAGCTGAAAAGGGACTCTGAAAAAGAGGTATATTTTGATATCCACCACTGACTTTGTGTATGAGTTCACAGATGAATATTTTCCTCTTCCTCAAGGGTAGAGTCCAGGGTACTATGACTGCTCTTGGACCAACTGCAGGGTACTGTGGCCATTCATCTAGCTCGAAGCTGGTGGCCCTCAGTGCTTAAGGATTATAGGATAGGTTTTACCAGGAGACTTCTAGGCATAATGACTTAATTTTTCACTTAGCTTAAAATTTTTTTTATGTAGTTGTTTACAATTTAATATCTACTACAACATAACAAATTGTCCCAAAACTTTGTGGTTTAAAGCAATGTATGTGTATTATCTCACACAGTTTCTGAGGGTCAAGAATTTAGGAGTGGCTTAGTTGGATGATTCTGTTTTGGAATTTATCATAAGGCTGCAGGCAAGATGGTGACTGATGCAGCAGTTCTCTGAATGCTTCAGTGGGACTGCAGGATTCACTCCCAAGGTGGTTCATCCACATGCCTTGCAAGTTAGTGCTAGTTGTTGGGAGGTGGCATTAGTCCTTCCCCACATGGACCTCTCTCCACAGGGCTATTTGAGTGTCTTCATGACATTGGGGCAGGCTTCCTCCAGAGTGAGGGATCCAAGAGAGGGCAAGTTGGAAACTGCAATGTTGTGCCCTAACCTTGCATAAAAATCTTGACCTATTTTGTGTAATAGCAATAGTTGTAGGAATTTAAAAACTTAAATAGGGGGTTTAATGTTAACTTTGTTACTCCAGGTGTCTTTACTTCAAATGGTGAAGAATTGGCAAGATCTAAAATTAACTTTTTAGAAAAAAAAGCATTTATTTATATTGGACCAGTCTAGGATTTTTATTTCAAAGTATCATAAGATAATGTAGTTATTACTGTAGCCATTCAGTCTTACAAAGGCAAATGCTGGGAGTCAGGTGGTGACTGTTTTTCTTGACTTAGTTATAACGATTAGCATTTTGGGGAGGGCCAGAAATAGCACCTTTTTCCCTCCTTCTGTGTTTGGAATCAAGACAGAGATAAGGCACAGGAAACATCCGGGTGGAAATTAGAATGCTAGATATGTTGCTGAAGGAGCCAACTGGAGACAGGGCTTTAGGTCTATGGCCAAATGGGCTTGATTGTAAATGTACCTACTCACTTCCAGGCACAGCTAGAGAGCTGCAGTTCCCTTCAACTTACCACATGGCCACAGCTCCCTTCATGTGCAGGCAGAGAGATCTGAAAGACATAAGGGACAGCTGAGCTGAGCTGGCTCAATTTTTTCTCCCAGACTCACTAATCTGGTAATTCAGCTTCTGTCTCAAGGGCAGGAGTGAGTGAGGGCTGGGGCAGAGAACATCTATGTTCATCAGGTGCTACTTCTGGGAAAAGGAAAAGTATTTCAAAGAATCTAAGCTAATGATAGTAGGTCATCAATAATCCTGCAATTAGTTAGTGAGTCATGATTGTGGGGTTAGTACAGATATAAATACTACAAATAGCAAAGTTAACAGAAACTTTCTGACCCCTGAAACAGGAGCTGTTCAGACAGATAACACACACACACACACACACACACACACATGAAAATTTAAATGTCTGGGTCTGATCTTACTTTTGAAAAAAATTAGGAATTAACAAGAGGTAAGTTCTGTAGTGTAGAAGAAATGATCACCAGATACCTCAGGAGGTCTTTTCACTCAAACATTTTTTCCTGCCTGATTAAGTTTGAAAGAGAGCTGTGAAAGAGGTCTGTTCTTTCATAAGTGATGGTCAACAATGTTCTGTATTATCTGTCTTTTTTTCAGATGATTTGACATCTGAATAAAAAGGGACTGCCTTTCCTAGGGTTAGCTAATGCTTAGAGATAGTAAACAATTTTTCTGGGGAGTGTGCCTTTCAAATGAGAAACAACCAATCCAGAGCCTAACCTCTGCCAGCTGTGTCTCATAGCTCACTGAAATTATTCACCCTAGAGAATACGAAGCTTATGTACCCTGCCTCATACATTCGTTCCCTGTGGAAACCCACTAGAGTCTCTTGCCCATGTTTCCCCTTTGCGCCTTCTGTCTGCTGACCTATCTTGCTGCTGACCTGTGTGGCCCTGCATGGCAGGGCATGCCCCCTACTTTTAGGAACTGTGAGTAATAGTGGCCATCATCTCTTGAACTTTGGCCTCACTATACCTGAATGATAATAAAACCTACATTTAAAAACACATCCTTCTCCCTCTGCCTTAGAACACAGTTTGTATGCATCAGGGTTAGTGTGTATGTATTTTTTGTTACTAGCAAGATTTCTGTTGTATTGAAAGTGAAGGTTAGGGTATTCTAAAGTATTTTAGATAGACTTGATATTTATACATCACCTACCTTTCTTTCTTTTATAGACTTTCCTGTTTAACATCTTAAATATACCCAATTTTTTTCAGTTACTTTTTTATTTTGAGACAATTGTAAATTCACATGGAGTTGTAAGAAATAATGCAGATGGAGTCCATGCACTCATCACCCAAATTCCCCCAGTGATAACATTTTAAAAAATTATGGCATAATATCACAACCAGGAAATTAACACTGGTATAATCTACAGATCTTACTCAGATTTCACTGTTTTACCTGTACTCTTTTGTCTGTGTACATTTTAGTTCCATCATGCATGTGGATTTCTGTGACCAGCACCAAAATCAGGGTACAGAGCAGAGAACAGTTCTATCATAAGGGTCCTTTGTGTTACTATTTTGGAGCCCCAACCTACTTACACCCCACTCCCTTCCCTAACTCTGATGAGGGAGCAGAAGGCTGGCTGAAGACAAAGCATAAACTGACATCCTGCAACCTCCCTTCACCCCCACTCCTGGGTGGGACATGTTTGACATTCTTCCAGGAATCTCCCAACTGTCTTCATGTTAATGCCTTGCTAGAGGGGAAAAACAACCTTAACTTGACAATGGCAAGGCCTCAGGTATCTTGTAGGTCCTCTTTAGCATATGAAAGTTATTTTGAAACCTCCCTTTTTCCTTACCTCCCCCGACTCATAGTATATAATCAGCCAACCCTCACAACTCTGGTGCAGCAGCTCTTTCTGCCCATGGGTTCTGTCCCGTGCTTTAATAAACCACCATTTTGCACCAAAGAAGTCTCAAGAATTCTTTCTTGGCCGTCAGCTTCAAACCCTAACATCATCTTTCGTACATCAACTCTTGGCAACTACTAACCCATTCTCCATCTCTATAATTTTGCTATTTCAAGATATTGTATAAATGGAATAATACAGTATTTGACCTTTTGAGTTTTTTTTATTCAACATATTTCCCTTGAGATCCATCCAAACTGTTGTGTACATAAGTATTTTGTTCCTTTTTATTGCTTAGTAGTATTTAATGGTGTGGATGTAAAAAAGTTTGGTTAATCATATAACCATTGAAGGACATCTGGGTTGTTTCCAGCTTTTTTTTTAAACATACATTTGTCATCTATATTAGTCACCAAGACTCCACAATTATTTCCTCAAACTTGTCACTATTAACAGTTTTATTCTTATTCTTCCATGTCTGCTGTGACATCCCTCTGTTCCTACAAGTGTCTTTGGTCACTTTAAAGGAAGAAACCTTTTCTAAAATCAGAGTACAAATTCTTCTTTAACCTCAAAATAATGATTTTCTTTGTGCTTCATTCCTTGGGATAATTACTCATTTTCTCTTTGCTTCATTTCCCCTTCCCTATATGAAGCTATTAAATGTATCTCTAGTGTTGAAAAGATTAATGTGATCACTTCTGTTTACACAGCCTGATAAAAAGTTATATAAATTATTTAGACATATAGGTGTGAGTCAGCTCTGCCCCCCAACTAGAGTTGAAGTTATAGAGAATCAAATATAGCTCCCTCAGCTGCCTGCCATTTTTTCTGGGCCAGGCCCTTTTCCTGGTAATATTTAATTCCCAGAATCCTGTCTTTCCAGGGGCCTGGTGCTGAGACTGTTCTGGTACAAACCACTTATAGTTGGCAGACATACTAGATTATTCATTATCAACTACTCAAGAAAGAATTAGCTGGACCTGCATAAGATTGGACTTACAACTCAATTAAGATTAATTAGACTTGATGAAGTTGAGGCAGAAGCCACACACATCCTCTCTTCAGGCTAAAAGTTTGCCTTTATTGTAGACCCAGTGCTTAATATGTCTTATTTATATTCAGCCAAGTACCAAAAAAAGAATGCTTATGCATTTAGAGCCATCATCCTAGAAATTTTGGAAATTCAGACCCATTGGAATTCCAACCAGGCCTACCTCTGAATGAGGACAGAATGCCCCAGGCTGAAATATCACCATCTGAACACCCTGGTTCTATTAGCCATAGGTTAGAGGGAAATTGAAGGTCTTCTTCTGGGTTTGCAGTCTCTGTTGTGCAGCATGATCACTCTGGGGGTGCGCATTGTACAAGGAATCTGATTTATAAATTTTCCCCAGTGATTTTGATGATCAGACAGGTTTGGAGAACCTGTACTAGGTGACATTGCCTCTTGAGGAAAGCCTCTTCTACGTCTGTTTCCACCTTGAAACATACAGGGTCAGGAAACAACACAGAGACCAGAGGAGCCTGGTGGTGAAGCTGGACATCTTGAAATTTCTGAAGATGGATGTCTCAGATGGAAGCATGGTGACACTGTTGATGGACCCAGATCACCTGGCTCTGAGGCAGAACAAGCACGAACTTGGCAACTGCTTAGCCTCCATCAGCCTCTCTGGGGGAGGTTAGGATGGATGCTCTCTTAGGTTACTTCTATATCTATAGTCTGTTTGGGAAAAAGCTTCCTTGTACAAATCAATAGGACCCAAAGTAAGTACACAGTCTGACTCTGGGACCCTGGGGGACTGAGTAGAGGGAAGCACAGTCTGATGTGAGAATAATTGAATACATGACAGATGGTTCATAAATGTGAGTGAAGGAAGGTATGGCTGAATTAATGAATAGATAGGAGTGGAGTCCTCCTTCCCTGAGAAGTCTGCAGTACTGTGATCCCTTTCTAAGCCTGTCTTTCAAAGATCCTAACCTGGCTCTACCTAGGACTGAAGTCCAGGGAAAGGCATACAAAGTTTGCTTAGATAGAATCCTTTCTGTTATTTCTGTGCTGTTGGAAGGGGCTTCACTATAGATAAATAGATCAATGAATGAGTTTGTTTCCAAAACGCTGCAATACTACATACTGGCCTGCTGGTAGGGTTCATGAAAAGAAAAAACAGCCTCTATAATGTCATCTAGCACACCGACTAAGATCATAAGGTTTCTGCTCCTTAAGCACTGGTAACACTGTCAGAGGGGATGTATATCCTTTCTCAAATTCTCACTGAGGCTATGCTCTGAAACTCTGAGGCACAGGACATTTTTGAAAAAGTAGTAAGTCATATACTGATTAAGAAAAGAGAGAGTTGTCACCTCTCTGTCTTTATAATCCTCAACTATAACCATATGACTCTCATCAGAGAAAGTGTGGCAACAGTTCTCCAGTGCTCTCTGTAAAGATAGTGTAAATATGCACATAGCAGGGAGGGTATATTTAACTAAGGAACAGAAAATCTTGCAAACTTGTTTTTTGAAGAGCTAATATTATGTTCTATACTAGGCTGGTACATACCTCAGAGCATCGAATATGAAAGAATGTACTGAAGCTTAGAGTAGTATTATGCATTAAATAAAACAAAAATTCTGAGTAACTAGCTTGTTTGCCTTTTGGGTACCTTAGCGTAAGGGAGACACTTTGTTGAAAATCGGGATAAACTTTTACAATAATTGCCATAGAACATTATTACAGATTTGAATGACATTCGTAGAGCTCTGATTTCTAGAAAATTAAAAACAGGCAAAATATTATAAAAAAGGAAAAGTTTTATGAACATTGAAATGGAAGTAATGATAATTGGTAAGACTTTGTATTTTCAAAATCAATTTATTATTTGGCATATATACCATATACCTTGGTTTGTTTCTCAAAATTCAGGACAAATAAATTTAAAAGTAAAATTGTTTTAAATCATTATCAATCTGCTAATTTGATATGCTTTTGAAGTTTCTTTACTTAGGTGCAAGTCTTTGCATTTTCTGCAACTTCTGAAAATCACCTTTCCATCAGTATGAAGTCACAATGGGTGGCTTATTTTGTAATGCAGTCAAACCTTGTGTGAGTATCACTTGCATTTCCAGTTTTGAACTTCTTAGATGCTCAATATATATTTCTGAGTAAATATGTAAATTAATAGGGTTGGCTGCCAGCAATAAACTGGTGCTGTTTTGTATTTATCTTGTTTTAGAGAGAATAGAATTACCTAGTAAGAATATAGATTACATTACACATACAATGGCAGAAAGAAGTATTTAATGGTTCCAAGTATCTGACCATATTCTCTGGACAAGTGCAAGCTCATGTATGTTTCATCAGTTAAAGAACCAATATTTTCTAATCATTCTTGACTCACTGTTTTAGGCTTTATTTTTCAAATTCCATAGCTGTGATATGTGTGAACTGTGATACAGTATCATAGTTGTCTTTGAAGTAAAGTTCTACAGCATGCAGGAAATACAATGTTTTGTTTTTCTCAATTTACATCATTCTTTTAATTCTTTTACCAGAACTCTTTTCCTCCATTCCTAGAATATTTCCTGGTGGGAAGCTGGACCCTTAGGATGATGCAGTAGATTTATGTCCTATGGGACATTAATAGCTGTTCCTCCCAACAAGTCATGTTCTTCCCAATGCCAGTTGACAGTTTTTTTTTAATCTCTCTCTCTTTCTGTTGCTCTATCTCTATCTATGTTAGGAAAACTGTACACATTTACAGAATTATTGCTTACAAATATGTGATAGTCTTCTTTCCAGAAGCCAGGAAGAATGCATGCTCTGCTTTCTTGTACTGCTGATAAGTAGCTCTAATCAACTAGCTGTGGAAGTACTTCTGTGTTCCCTCTAAGAGTCCCTGGAATGCTGGAGGTATTTTATCTTTAATTTTGTAACTCATATCTTCTGAGGCTTGTAAGATTTTAGCAACAATGACATGTCCTATGAATATAGCTTTTCCCTTGTACAGGTTTCTTCGGGAAATCTGCTCACACCAAGCATGAATGAGTTTTGGTATGACTGATAAAGGTCTACATAGGAGAAGAACCATCTACTCTGTCTCCTAGGAGCCCTCTCTCTCCTTTTCCTCCTGTGTCTCCCTTCAATACACTCTAACCCAAATTGCTAACCAATCTTCCACCTCCCTCTAAACTCCAGATCCTTATTTCTTTCTCTGACATTCTCAGCACTCCATCCTTCCTGTGGAAACTCTTTGGGCAGCCAACCACAAGATGTGGCTTCTCAAAACAGTCCTTATAAAACACACACACAAAAACAAAACAAATGAAAGAATAAAATTCTCCCTGAGAGGGATTTTGATTATTTTTTCCACTTTGATAAACCTCCAGCCAGAAAGAGGAAGGACCCAAATAAATAAAATCACAAATGAGAGAGGAGAAATAACAACCAACACCACAGACATACAATTATAAGAGAATATTATGAAAAAATATATGCCAACAAATTGGATAACCTGGAAGAAGTGGATAAATTCTTAGAAACATATAAACTACCAAAACTAAAACAGGAAGAAGTAGAAAATTTGAACAGACTGATAACCATCAAAGAAATTGAATCAGGAATCAAAAAACTCCAAACAAACAAAAGTCTATGGCCAAATGATTTCACAGGAAAATTCTACCAAACATTTAAAGAAGAGTTAATAACTATTCTCAAACTATTCCAAAAAATAGAAAAGGAAGAAAAACTTCCCAATTCATCTTATGAGGCCAGTATTACTGATACAAAAACCAGATAAAGACTCCACTAAAAAAGAGAACTATAGGCCAATATTCCTGATGAACAGGGATGCAAAACTTCTCAATACAATACTAACAAACTGAATCCAACAACACATTAAAAGACTCATTTTCCATGATCAAGTGTGATTTATCCCAGGGTTGCAAGGGTGGTTCAATATTCATAAATCAATCAACATGATACACCATGTTAATAAAAGAAAGGATAAGAACCATATGATCATTTCAATAGATGCAAAAAAATATTTGAAAGTACAACATCCATTTGTGATAAAAAACACTCAACAAAGTAGGATTAGAGGGAATATACCTCAACATAATACCCATATATGGAAAACCCACAGGTAGTATTTTCCTCAACTGGGAAAAACTGAGAGCTTTTTCTGGCCATGAACAAGACAAGGATGTACACTTTGATTACTGTTATTTGACATATACTGGAAATCCTAGCCACAGCAATCAGACAACAAAAAGAAATAAAAGGCATCCAAATTGGCAATGAAGAGAAAGTAAAACTTTCACTATTTGCAGATGACTTGATACTCTATATAGAAAACCCAAAAGACACCACCAAAAAAAACTGCTAAACTGATAAATGAATTCAGTAAAAATCAATGTACAGAAATCTATTGCATTTTTCTTTTTTTGAAAAGATTTTGCTTATTATTTGAGAGAGAGAGGACAAGCCAGAGGGAGGGGTAGAGGGAGAGGGAGAAGCAGACTCCCCGCTGAGCAGGGAACCCAAAGTGGAACTCCATCCCAGGACCCTGGGATCATGACCCTGGCATCATAATCAGATGCTTAACTGACTGAGCCACCCAGGCACCTTATTGCATTTCTATACACTTCAAGCAGCAGAAAGAGAAATTAAGGAATCAATCCCATTTACAATTGTATCCAAACAATAAGATATGTAGGAATAAACCTAACCAAGGAGGTGAAAGACCAGTACTCTGAAAACTATAAAATATTTATGAAAGAAATTGAAGATGATGCAAAGAAATGGAAGACATTCCATGGCTCATTGATTAGAAAAACAAATATTGTTAAAATGTTTATCTTACCCAAGGCAATCTACACATTTAATGCAATCCCTATCAAAATACCACCAGGATTTTTCACAGAGCTAGAATAAGCAATCCTAAAATTTATATAGAATAACAAGACTCCAAATAGCCAAAGCAACCTTGAAAAAGAAAAAAACAAAGCTGGAGGCATCACAATTCCAGACTTCAAGTTATATTACAAAGCTGTAGTGATCAAATCAGTATGGTACTGGCACAAAAACAGACAGACTGATCAATGGAACAGAGTAGAAAACCCAGAAATAAACACACAACTATATGATCAAATAATCTTCAACAAAGCAGAAAAGAATATCCAATGGGAAAAAGACAGGCTCTTTAAGAAACAGTGTTGGGAAAACTGGATAACAACATGCAAAAGAATGAAACTGGAGCACCTTCCTACACCAAACACAAAAATAAATCCAAAATGGATAAAAGACCTAAATATGAGACATGAAACCATAAAAATGCTAGTGGAGAACACAGGCAGTAACCTTTTTAACATCAGCAGTAGCAACTTATTTCTAGATATGCCTCTTGAGGCAAGGGAAACAAAAGCAAAAATAAATTATTGGAACTTATCAAAATAAAAAGCTTCTGCACAATGAAAGAAACAATCAACAAAACTAAAAGACAGCCTACAGAATGGGAGAAGATATTTGCAAATGACGTATCTGATAATGGATTTGTATCCAAAATACATAAAGAACTTATAAAACTCAACACCCAAAAAACAAATAATCCAATTAAAAATGGACAGAAGAAATGAATAGACTTTTTTTTTCAAAGAAGACATACAGATGGCTAACAGACACATGAAAAGATGCTCAATATCACTGATCATCAGGGAACTACAAATCAAAAACATAATAAGACATCACCTCACACCTGTCAGAATGGGTAAAAATCAACAACACAAGAAACAGCAGGTGTTGATGAGAATGTGGAGAAAGGGGAACCATCTTGCACTGTTGGTAGGAATGCATACTGGTACAACCACTGTGGAAAACAGTATGGTGATTCCTCAAAAAGTTAAAAATAGAACTACTCTATGAACCAGTAATTGCATTACTAGGTATTTACTAAAGAGTGCAAAAACACTAATTCAAAGGATTACATACACCCTGATATTTATAGCAACATTATTTACAATAGCCAAACTATGGAAACAGTCACATGGATGGAGCTAAGTGAAATAAGTGTAATAAGTGAAATAAGTCAGAGAAAGACAAATACCACATGATTTCACTCTTGTGTAGAATTTAAGAAACAGAACAAATGAGCAAAGGAGGGAAAAAGAGAGAGAGGCAAACAAAAAAGAGCCTCTTAACTACAGAGAATAAACTGATGGTTACCAGAGGGGAAGTGGATGGGGGGATGGGATAAATAGGTGTTGGGATTAAGGAGTGCACTTGTCCTGATGAGCACCAGGTGTTTTTTTTTCTTTTTTTCTTTTTTGGGGGGTTTCTAAGACAGCCTTAGTTTTTCTTATTTAAAATTTTAAATTAAATTAATTAATATAATGTAATATTAGTTTCAGAGGTATAGTTCAGTGATTCATCAGTTGTATATAACACCCACTGTTCATTACATCATGTGTCCTCTTTAATGCCTGTCACCGAGTTACCCAACCCCTCACCCTCCTCTCCTCCAGTAATCTTTAGATTGTTTCCTATGATTAAGAGTCTCATATGGTTTGTCTCCCTCTCTGATTTCATCTTGTTTTATTTTTCCCTCCCTTCCCCTAGGATCCTATGTTTTGTTTCTTAAATTCCACATATGAGTGAGTAAAATCATATAATTGTCATTCTCTGAATGACTTATTTCACTTAGTATAATACACTCCAGTTCCATCCACGTTGTTACACATGGTAAGATTTCATTTTTTTTTTAATGGCTGAGTAATACTCCGTTGTATATATAAATACCACATCTTTATCCATTCATCCGTTGATGGACATCCGGGCTCTTTCCATAGTTTGGCTATTGTGGACATTGCTGCTATAAACTTTGGGGTGCAGGTGCCCCTTCAGATCACTACATTTGTGTCTTTGGGGTAAATACCTAATAGTGTAATTGCTGGGTTGTAGGGTACCTCTATTTTTAACTTTTTGAGGAACCTCCATACTGTTTCTCAGAGTGGCTGTATCAGCTTGCATTCCCACCAGCAATGTAAGAGGGTTCCCCTTTCTCCGCATCCTCGCCAACATTTCTTGTTTCCTGACTTGTTAATTTTAGCCATTCTGTCTGGTGTGAAGTGGTATCTCATTGTGGTTTCGATTTGTATTTCCCTGATGCTAAGTGATGTTGAGCATTTTTTCACGTGTCTATTGGCAATTTGGATGTCTTCTTTGGAGAAATGTCTGTTCATGCCTTCCACCCATTTCCTGACTGGATTATTTGTTTTTTGGGTGTTGAGTTTTGATGATTACAGCTTTGAAATACAGCTTGAAGTTGGGAATTGTGATGCTACCAGCTTTGGTTTTCTTTTTCAACATTCCTTTGGCTATTTGGCATCTTTTCTGGTTCCATACAAATTTACGATTATTTGTTCCAGGTCTGTGAAAAATGTTGATTGTATTTTGATAGGGATTGTGCTGAATGTATACATTGCTCTAGGTAGCACAGACATTTTAACGTTATTTGTTCTTCTAATCCATGAGCATGGAGTATTTTTCCATTTCTTTATGTGTTCCTCAATTTCTTACATAAGTGTTCTATAGTTTTCAAAGTACAGATCCTTTGTCCCTTTGGTTAGATTTATTACTAGGTATCTTATGGTTTTGGGTACAATTTTCTTTTAAATGAATGACTTTTTTTAAGATTTTATTTATTTATTTGACAGAGAGAGACACAATGAGAGAGGGAACACAAGCAGGGGGAGCAACAGAGAAAGACGGAGAAGCAGGCTTCCCACTGAGCAGGGAGCCCAATGTGGGGCTTGATCCCAGGACCCTGGGATCATGACCTGAGCCAAAGGCAGATGCTTAACAACTGAGCCATCCAGGCGCCCTGGTTTTGGGTACAATTGTAAATGGGATCAACTCCTTAATTTCTCTTTCTTCTGTCTTACTGTTAGTGTATAGAAATGCAACTGATTTCTGTGCATTGATTTCATATCCTGCCACTTAGCTGAATTCCTGTATGAGTTTTAGCAATTTTGGGGTGGAGTCTTTTAGGTTTTCCACATAAATATTCATGTCGTCTTCAAAGAGTGAGAGTTTGACTTCTTTGCTGATTTGGATGCCTTTTATTTCTTTTTGTTGTCTGATTGCTGAGGCTAAGACTTCTAGTACTATGTTGAACAACAGTGGTGAAAATGAATATCCCTGTCATGTTCTTGACCTTAGGCGAAAAGCTCTGTTTTTCCCAATTGGGAATGAAATTTGCTGTGGGCTTTTTTACATGGCTTTTATATTGAGGTATGTTCCCTCTATGCCTACACTGTGGAGAGTTTTTATTAAGAAAGGATGCTGTATTTTGTCAAATCTGTTTTCCACATTAATTGAGAGGATCATCTGGTTCTTGCCCTTTCTTCTATTAACGTAGTGTATCACATTGGTTGATTTGTGGATGTTGAATGATGCTTGCAGCCCAGGAATAAATCCCACTTGGTCGTGGTGAATAATCCTTTTCATGTACTGTTGGATTCTATTGGCTAGTATTTTGGTGAGAAATTTTGCATCCATGTTCATCAGGGATATTGGTCTGTAATTCTCCTTTTTGGTGGGGTCTTTGTCGACTTTTGGTATCAAGGTAATGCTGGCCTCATAGAAAGAGTTTGGAAGTTTTTCTTCCATTTTGATTTTTTGAAACAGCTTCAGAAGAATAGGTATTAAGTCTTCTATAAATGTTTGGTAAAATTCCCCTGGGAATCCATCCAGCCCTGGACTCTTGTTTTTTGGGAGACTTTTGATTACTGCTTCAATTTTCTTTCTGGTTATGGGTCTGTTCAGGTTTTCTATTTCTTCCTGGTTCAGTTTTGTTAGTTTATATATTCCTAGGAATGCATCCATTTCTTCCAGATTGCCTAATCTGTTGGCAAATAGTTGATCAAAATATGTTCTTATAATTGTTTGGATTTCTTCACTGTTGGTTGTGATCTCTCCTCTTTCATTCATGATTTTATTTATTTGTATCTTTTCTTTTTGATAAATCTGGTTAGGGGTTTATCAATCTTATTAATTCTTTTGAAGAACAAGTTCCTAGTTTCTTTGATCTGTTCTACTGTTCTTTTGGTTTCTATTTCACTGATTTCTGCTCTAATCTTTATTAATTCTCTCCTCCTGCTGGGTTTAGGCTTTATTTTCTGTTCTTTCACCACCTCCTTTAGGGATAAGGTTAGCGTGTGTATTTGAGACTTTTTTTGTTTCTTGAGAAAGGATTGTGTTGCTATATACTTCCCTCTTAAGACTGCTGTTGCTGCATTCCAAAGGTTTTGAACAGTTGTGTTTTCATTTTCATTTGTTTCCATGAATTTTTTAAATTCTTCTTTAATTTCCTGTTTGACTCATTCATTTTTTAGTAGGATGTTCTTTAACCTCCATATATTTGTGGTCCTTCCAAATTTCCTCTTGTGATTGAGTTCAAGTTTCAAAGCATTGTGGTCTGAAAATATGCGGGGAATGATCCCAATCTTTTGGTACCAGCTGAGACCTGATTTGTGATCCAGTATGTGATCTATTCTGGAAAAAGTTCCATGCGCACTTGAGAAGAATGTGTATTCTGTCGCTTTAGGATGGAATGCTCTGCACATAACTGTGAAGTCCATTTGATCCAGTGTGTCATTCAAAGCCCTTGTTTTCTTGGTGATCTTCTGCTTAGAGGATCTGCCTATTACTGTGAGTGTGATGTTAAAGTCCCCTGGTATTATTGTGTTATTATCAATATGTTTCTGTAATTTTGTCATTAATTTGTTTATATACTTGGCTGCTCCCATTTGGGGACCATATATATTTATAATTGTTAGATCTTCTTGTTGGATATACCCTTTAATTATGATATAGTGTCCTTCCTCATCTCTTATTACAGTCTTTGGTTTAAAATCTAATTTGTGTGATATAAGGATTGCTACCCCAGCTTTCTTTGATGTCCATTAGCATGATGAATGCTTCTCCACTCCCTCACTTTCAATCTGGAGGTGTCTTTGGGTCTAAAATGAGTCTCTTGTTGACAGAATATCAATGAGTGTTCCTTTTTTATCCAATCTGATACCCTGTGTCTTTTGATTGGAGCATTTAGCCCATTTACATTCAGAGTAACTACTGAAAGATATAAATTTAGTGCCACTGTATTGCCTGTAAAGTCATTGTTTCTGTATATTTTCTCGGTTACTCTCTGGTCTATGTTACTTTTGGGCTCTATCTTCACTTAAAGGATCCCGTTTAATATTTCTTGCAAGACCGGTTTAGTGATCACAAATTCCTTTAGTTTCTGTTTGTCCTGGAAGATCTTTATTTCTCCTACTACTCTGAATGACAGTCTTGTTGTATAAAGTCTTCTAGGGTGCATATTTTTCTCATTTAGCACCCTGAATATATCATTTCAGTCCTTTCTGGCCTGCCAGGTCTCTGTGGATAGGTCTGCTGCCAGCCTTGTGTTTATACCTTTGTAGGTTAAGGACCTCTTCTCCTGAGCTGCTTCAGGAGTTTCTCTTTGTCTCTGAAGTTTGCAAGCTTCACTCTTATAGGTTGAGGTGTTGACCTATTTTTATTGATTTTGAGGGGGTTTCTCTGTGCCTCCTCGACACGAATGCCTGTTTACTTCCCCATATTAGGGAAGTTCTGACATAATTTGCTCAAATACACCTTCTGCCCCCACCCTTCTTTCCTCTTCCTCTGGGACCCCAATGATTCTAAAATTGTTTCACCAAATGCTATCACTTATCTCTCGAATTCTCCCTTCATGATCCAGTAATTGTTTACCTCTGTTTTTTTTCAGTTTCTTTATTCTCCATCATTTTGTCTTCTATATCACTAATTCTCTCTTCTGCTTCATTTATCCAAAAGTTACAACCTCCATTTTTATTGCATCTCACTAATAACCTTTTTTATTTCAATCTGATTAGATTTTAGTTCTTTTATTTCTTAAGAAAGAGATTCTCTAGGGTCTTCTATGCTTTTTTCATTAGTCATTATTTTGAATTCTGGTTCTGACATCTTACTTATATCCATACTGCTTAGGTTCCTGGGAGTCAATACTGTCTCTTGCTCTTTTTTGGTGGGTGAGTTCCTCAGTCTTGTCATTCTTGCAAAAAGTGGTTCCTTTTCTGTTTGTAGAATTGCATCAATTCTTTTCTTAGATCTCTGGTTGAGTTTGCAGGTGTTCAGAATGATTTGATCACTTATGTAGCTGAATTGAAGGCGCCAGATGAAACTAGGGTCCCCTATTCCTCCGCCATCTTCTGAGTTCAGTTTTTAAAATTAGTTTCCACATATGAGTGAGATCATATGGTATATTTCTTTCTCTGTCTGATTTTTTTAGTGTAACACCCTCAAGGTCTATCCATGTTGCTGCAATGGCAAGATTTCCTTCTTTCTATGGCTGGATAATATTCCATTATATACATATAAATAGCACATTTTCTTTATTCATTTATCAATGGACACTTAGGTTGCTTTCATGTCTTGATTATTATAAATAATGCTGTGATAAACATGGAAAAGTAGATATGTTTTGAGTTAGTGTTTTTGTTTCTTTCAGATAAACAGAAGTGGAATTGGTGGATCATATGATAGCTTTATTTTTATTTTTTGGGGCAATTTCCTCTCTGTTTTCCATAGTGGCTGCACCATTTATATTTCCAACAGGGCACCAGTGTTCCCTTTTGTCCACATCCCCTCCAACATTTATTATCTCTTATCTTTTTAATGATAGTCACTGTAACAAATGTGAAGTGATATCTCATTGTGATTTTAATTGACATTTCTCTAATGATTAAAAATGTGAGCACCTTTAGCCAAAGATTTAAGACACCTTTAAATTTACTGTCCTGAATATGCTCAAGGAGCTAAAGAAAACCATGGGCAGGGAACAAAGGAAACCAGGAGAACAATGTCTCAACAAGTAGAGAATATTAAAAAAATAGAAATTATGAAAGGAATTAAATTGAAATCATAGGACTAAAAAATACAGTCCTTTTGAAATGAAAAATTGACTGGAGGGGTTCAAAAGCAGATTTGAGCAGACAAAAGAATTGGTGAATTTGAAGACAGGTCAAATGAAATTAGCCTGAGGAACAAAAAAGAAAAATAATGAAGAAAAATAAACAGAGCCTAAGAAGTCCATAGGACCCATAACAAATACCAACATATGCATAATGGGAGTTCCAGAAATTGATAGAGAGATACAGAAGCAGAGAAAATATTAGAAGAACTGATGGTTGAAAACTTAACAATTTCATAAAATACATGAAGCTTCCAAGAAGCTTGAGAGTATCAAATTGATTAAAGACATCTGCACTGAGTACCACTATAATCAGTCAAAAGCCAAGGATAAAAGGAGAATTTTGAAAGCAAAAAGAGTATTGACTCCTTATGTACAAGAGATCCTCAATTAGATTAACAACCCAACAGAAACCATCAAGATCAGAATGTAGTGAGATGATATATTTAATGTGCTAAAAGGCAAAAAAAAAAAAAAAAGTTCAGTCAAGAATTCTATATTCAGGGATATCTGGGTGGCTCAGTCAGTTAAGCATCTGCCCTCAGCTCAGGTCATGATCCCAGGATCCTGGGATGGGGTCCCTCATCATACTTCTTGCTCAGCAGGGAGCCTGCTTCTCCCTCTGCCTGCCACTCCCCCTGCTTGTGCTCTCTCGTTCTCTCTCTCTTTGACAAATAAATAAAATCTAAAAAACAAAAAGAATTCTATATTCAGTAAAACTAGACTTTAAGAAGTCAATCCCTCTCAAGGTAATCAAAAGCTGAGGGAGATCATTTCTAGTATACTTGCTCTACAAAAAATGCTAAAGAAACTCCTTTAGGTAGAAATGAAAGGACACTAGGCAGTAGCTTGAAGCCATAGGAAGAAACAAAAAACATTGGTAAAAATAATTACATAGGTAAATATACAAGCCAGTATTATTGCATTTTTGGTTTTTAACTTTTTTATATAGGATTTAAAAGAAAAATGCATGAAATGATAATTATTTATCTATTTTAATGGGCATATAATGTATAAAGATGTAATCTGTGACAATAGCAATGTAAAAGAAGAGGGACAGCTGTATAGAAGTAGAATTTTGTATACTTTTGAGACAAGGTTGATATTAATTCAAACTAGGTTGTTATAAGTTTTAAGATGTTAATTGTAATCCCCAAGGTAACCACTAAGAAGGAAGATGTGGTTCATATATACGATGGACAATTACTCAGCTATCAGAAAGGATGAGTCCATACAATTTGCTTTGACATGGATGGAACTGGAGGGGATTATGCTAAGTGAAATAAGTCAAGCAGAGAAAGGCAATTGTCATATGGTTTCACTCATGTGGAATGTAAGGAGTAGTGCAGAGGACCATAGGGGAAGGGGGGGAAAACTGAATGGGAAGAAATCAGAGAGGGAGACAAACCATGAGAGATTTTGGACTCCAGGAAACAAATTTAGGGTTGCAGAAGGGAGGGGGATGGGGCGATGGGGTAACTGGATGATGGACATTAAGGAGGGCACATGTTGTGATGAGCACTGGGTGTTATATGGAACTAATGAATCATTGAACACTACATCAAAAACCATATATGTACTATATGTTGGCTAATTGAACTTAAAAAAGAAAATGATAAAAAAGATATTTTTTGCAAATAAAATATTATGAGTAATACAAAATTAAAACACTATAGATGAAAATGAAGCTGTCCTTTTTTAAGTGGGGAGAGCCATACTCATTCTACTCTGGTGGCTCCTAATTTGGAATGCAGGTTAGAGATTATTTAAATGAAATTGCATATGCTTACAATGTGAAAGCATTTTTCCTAGTTGTAAAGCATTATAAAGTGTTCGTTTAAGTATTGTTGGAAGAAATCTATTTCTGGACAAAAGAGTTTTAGTAAAATTGAAAAATACTCATCAAAAATGTATTAAAAAAGGAAAGAAGAAAAGAATCAAAATAACGCACTACAAAAATTAATTAAACATAAAAAAAGCAGTAATGGAGTAACTGAAGAACAAAAAAAAATAACATAATAGAACACAAATAGTAAAATGGTAGACATGACAGATCACTAAATCTTGTTCTGCTTATCATGAAGAAAGACACACAATGAAGAATAGGCCTCTGAATCTTATAGGCAACATATATTATATTTGAGCATGCTTGTCTGTAAATCTGGAGTGGAGCTCATCTTAAGAAAAAATGTGTATGGGGGGGTGGAGCAAGATGGAGGAGTAGGAGACCTGGATTTCTTCTGGTCTCAGGAATTCACCTGGATAGGGATCAACCATTCTGAACACCTATGAACTCAACAGAAGATTGAAGAAAAGAATAGCAACAACTCTCTGAACAGAAAAGCGACCACTTTCTGGAAGGTAGGATATGTGGGCAAGTGAATCTGAGGCCATATTTGGGAGGATAGACTGCGGGGGAGAGGACTTCCATCCACTGCTTCTGGCAAGTGATAGAGCAACGGAGCACAAAATTGGAACTTTTAGAAGTCAGTTCTGCTGAGGGACATCGCAACAGTGGCTAAGTGGGGGGTGGAACCTCGCTGGGACAGTGTGGTCTCAGGACCCTCGGGGTCACAGAAAGACCAGGGGTGCCCAAGTGCAGCAGAGCTTCTGGATATCAGAGCAGGGAAGCCGGCTGCAGAGATGGAGCCAAGGAGTGGGCTCTCAGCTCGGGGTGGCCATAAACTGTGATCGGTGACACAGTCAGGCCACTGCTTCTTCAGCAGGGACCCAACAAGAGGCAGATCCGGGGAGACTCCCCTTCCTCCCCCAGGAGGAGTGGCAAGGGAGCGCACCACAGGGATCTGCTGGCCTTGGAGACTCCACACGGGGTCCTGTGTCAGAGACTGAAATGCACGGTCACAGGCCGGGTGAGCATGGAGTGCGGCGGAGACCAGGGAGACAGGAGTGATTGACTGCTTTTCTCTGGGTCTCACTGAGGAGTGGGGCCCTCAGTTCTCAGCTCCTCTGGGGCATAGATTGGGAGGCCGCCATTTTCACTCTCCTCCTCCAAAGCTGTAACGAAAGCTTGCAGGGAACAAAAGCTCCTAAAAGCAAACCTGAGCAGATTACTTAGCCCGGTCGGGCAAGGGTGGGGCAATGCCACCTCTGGCAAAGACATTTGGGAACCATGGCATAGGCCCCTCCCCCAGAAGATCAGCAAGAACATCCAGCCAAGACCAAGTTTACCAATCAATGAGAACAGCAGAACTCCAGCACTAGGGGAATATTGCACATAGAATTCATGGGTTTTTTCCCATGATTCCTTAGTCTTTCAAAGTTAATTTTTTTAATTGTCTTTTTTTTTGAATTTTTCTTTTTCCCTTTTTCAACCAACATCTTATGAATCCCTTTTTATTAGGGATTAAAAAACATTTATATTTGTAAATTTTAGAGTCATATTCTATCCCTTCATAGAAGTTACCCTTATTTTTGGCATATATATATATATATATGTATAT
>NW_027397088.1:1461037-1479483 GCF_003265705.2 Callorhinus ursinus
ATAAGTTGTTCTCTCTTTAAAATTTTGAGATACAGTTTCTTCTAACAGATCAAAATAGACCCTAAATCTCTAGTGTATGGCTTTGTTCTAGTCTCCTGCCTGATCACAATATCTCCCTCTTTTCCCCCCTTTTGTTCTTTTTAAATCCTCTTCTTTCTCTTTTCAAAAAAGTTCTTATCAATTCCTTTATTAAAATTTTTTATAATTTTCACCTTTACAGTCATATTCCATCCCTTCAACTTATTAACCCTTATTTTTGTACATATATAAGTTTTTCATTCTTTAAAAATTTGGGAGGCACTTTCTTCTAACAGACCAAAATATGCCCAAAATCTAGTGTGTGGCACTGATCTATGCACCAGCCTGAACATATTTGATCATATTCTGGTTTTTTTTGTCGTTGTTTTGTTCTGTTCTTGTTTGTTTTTATCTTTATCTTTTTCTTCTTTCTTTCTTTCCCTTTCTTTTCCCTCAGTTTCAGGTCTTTTCTGATTTGTTTAGAGTATATTTCTAGGGATGTTGTTACACTGTTAGCATTTTGTTCTCTCATTCATCTATTCTCCTCTGAACAAAATGAAAAGAAGGAAAACATCACCGAAACAAAAAGAACAAGAGACAGTACTGACTGCCAGGGTCCTATTCTTTATGGACATTAGTACAATGTCGGACCTAGAGTTCAGAATCATGATTTTAAAGATACTAGCTGGGCTTGAAAAAAGCATGGAAGTTATTAGAGACACCCTTTCTGGAGAAATAAAAGAACTAAGTCTAACCAAGTTGAAATCAAAAAGGTTATTAATGAGGTGCAATAAAAAATGGGAGCGCTACCTGCTAGGATAAATGAGGCAGAAGAGAGAATTAGTGATATAGACGACCAAATGATGAAAAATAAAGAAGCTGAGAAAAAGAGAGATAAACAACTACTGGATCCTGAGGGCAGAATTCGAGGGATAAGCGATACCATAAGATGAAACAACATTAGAATAATTGGGATCCTAGAAAAAGAAGAAAGAGAGAGAGGGGCAGAAGGTATACAGGAGCAAATTATAGCAGAGAACTTCCCCAATGTGGGGGAGGAAACAGTCATCAAAATCCAGGAGGCACAGAGAACCCCTCTCAAAATCAATAAAAATAGGTCAACACCCCGACATCTAATAGTAAAATTTACGAGTCTCAGAAACAAAGAGAAAATCCTGAAAGCAGCTCAGGAGAAGAGATATAACCTACAATGGTAGAAATATTAGATTGGCAACAGCCATATCCACAGAGACCTCGCAGGCCAGAAAGGACTGGCATGATATATTCAGAGCACTAAACGAGAAAAATATGCAGCCAAGAACACTACATCCAGCTAGGCTGTCGTTGAAAACAGAAGGAGAGATAAAAAGCTTCCAGGACAAACAAAAACTAAAGGAATTGCAAACACAAAATCATCCCTCCAAGAAATATTGAAAGGGGTCCTCTAAGCCAAGAGAGAGCCTAAAAGCAGAATAGACCAGAACGGAACACAGACAATATACAGTAACAGTTGCCTACAGGCAATACAATGGCACTAAATTCATATCTTTCAATAGTTACCCTGAATGTAAATGGGCTCAATGCCCCAATCAAAAGACACAGGTTTTTATACTGGATTAAAAAACAAGACCCATCAATATGCTGTCTGCAAGAGACTCATTTTAGACCCCAAAACATCCCCAGATTGAAAGTGAAGGGGTGGAAAACCATTTACGAAGCTAATGGACACCAAAAGAAAGCTGGGATGGCAATCCTTATATCAGACAAATTAGAGTTTAAACCAAAAACTGTAATAAGAGATGTGGAAGGACACTATATCTTACTTAAAGGTTCTATCCAACAAGAATATCTAACAATTGTAAATATCTATGCCCCTAACAAGGGACCAGACAATTATATAAGCCATTAATATCAAAAGCAAAGAAACACATCAACAACAATACCATAATAGTAGGAGTGGTTAACACCCCCCTGACTGAAATGGACAGATCATTTAAGCAAAAGATCAACAAGGAAATAAAGACTTTAAAGGACACACTGGACCAAATGGACTTCACAGATATATTCAGAACATTCCATCCCAAAGCAACAGAAAACACATTCTTCTCTAGTGCCCATGGAACATTCTCCAGAATAGATCACATCCTAAGTCACAAATCAGGCCTCAACTGGTACCAAAAGATTGGGATCATTCCCCGCATATTTTCAGACCACAATGCTTTGAAAAACAAACTCAATCACAATAAGAAAGTTGGAAAGAACTCAAATACATGGAAGTTAAAGAACATCCTTCTAAAGGATGAATGGTTCAACCAGGAAATTAAACAAGAATTAAAAAATTTCATGGAAACAAATGAAAATGAAATCACAATCGTTCAAAATATTTGGGATGCAGCAAAGGCGGTCCTATGAGGAAAGTATATAACAATACAAGCCTTTCTCAAGAAAGAAGAAAGGTCTCCAATACACAACCTAACCCTACACCTAAAGGAGCTGGAAAAAGAAGAGGAAATAAAGCCTAAACCCAGCAGGAAAAGAGAAATCATAAAGATCAGAGCAGAAATCAATGAAAGAGAAACCAAAAGAACAGTAGAACAGGTCAACGAAACTAGGAGCTCATTCTTTCAAAGAATTAACAAGAGTGATAAACCCCTGGCCAGACTTATCAAATAGAAAAGAGAAATGACCCAAATCAACAAAATCATGAAAGAAAGAGGAGAGATCACAACCAACACCAAAGAAATACAAACAATTCTAAGAACATATTATGAGCAACTCTATGCCCGCAAATTAGATAACCTGAAAGAAATGGATGCATTCCTAGAGACGTATCAACCACCAAAATTGAACCAGGAAGAAATAGAAAACCCGAACAGAAATATAGCCACTAAGGAAATTGAAGCAGTCATCAAAAATCTTGCAACAAACAAAAGCCCAGGGCCAGATGGCTTCCCAGGGGAATTTTACCAAACATTTAAGGAAGAATTAATACCTATTCTTCTGAAACTATTCCAAAAAATAGAAATGGAAGGAAAATTTCCAAACTCGTTTTATGAGGCCAGCATTACTGCCATGGCCCGCGTGCAAGGTCGAACAGGGATGAGGGTAAGAGAATGAAACATAAAAGTATGGGAACAGGAGGGTTGCCCACGGGGATGCCGCGAGCAACAACTTTATTCTTTCTCACACACTTTATATAGGCTTAGGTTATATAACAATAAGACATAAACAAGTTCCACAGGTTCCTCCCTGCCCTTCTCCTGGCTCCATCCCGTGTTTCTGATTCAAGGCCAGATTCCTCAAGCGCATAGTTTCTTCCCAGTTTTGTTTACGCGGTATGCCTTTAAAGGGCCAGGTGCGCTATCTTTCAGGGTCTATATACAACTCAGGCTAGCCACTACAACATGTTTTTGTATGGGGGCAGTTAGGTGGCCATGGTTCAAAGGGATCAGGGAGCCTTTGCTCTACCTGATTAACCCCCTTGTTGCTCATGGCTCCCGACACATTACCTTGATCCCCAAACCAGACAAAGACCCCATCAAAAAGGAGAATTACAGACCAATATCCTTGATGAACATGGATGCAAAAATTCTCATCAAAATACTACCCAATAGGATCCAACAGTACATTAAAAGTATTATTCACCACGACCAAGTGGGATTTATGCCTGGGCTGCAAGTTTGGCTCAACATCCCCAGATCAATCAACGTGATACAATACATTAAAAAAAGAAAGAACAAGAATCATACGATGCTCTCAATAGATGCAGAAAAAGCATTTGACAAAGTACAACATCCATTCTTGATCAAAACTCTTGACAGTATAGGCATAGAAGGTACATACCTTAATATCCTAAAAGCCATCTATGAAAAATCCACAGCGAATATCATTCTCAATGGGGAAAAACTGAGATCTTTCCTCCTAAGGTCAGGAACATGGCAGGGATGTCCACTGTCACCACTGCTATTCAACATAGTATTAGAAGTCCTAGCCACAGTAATCAGACAACAAAAAGAAATAAAAGGCATCCAAATCGGCAAAGAAGTCAAACTCTCACTCTATTTTTAAAAATTTTTTATTGTTATGTTAATCACCATATATTACATCATTAGTTTTTGATGTAGTGTTCCATGATTCATTGTTTGTGCATAACACCCCATGCTCGATGAAGAACGTGCCCTCCGTAATACCCATCACCAGGCTAACCCATCCTACACCCCCCTCCCCTCTAGAACCCTCAGTTTGTTTTTCAGAGTCCATCGTCTCTCATGGTTCCTCTCCCCCTCCGATTTACTCCCCTTCATTCCTCCCCTCTTGCTATCTTCTGCTTCTTTTTTTTTCTTTAACATATATTGCATTATTTGTTTCAGAGGTACAGATCTGTGATTCAACAGTCTTGCACATTCACAGCATTCACCATAGAGCATACTCTCCCCAGTGTTTGTCACCCAGCGACCCCATCCGTCACACCCCCCCACCACTCGAGCAAACCTCAGTTTGTTTCCTGAGATTAAGAATTCCTCATATCAGTGAGGTGATATGATACATGTCTTTCTTTGATTGACTTATTTCACTCAGCATAACACCCTCCAGTTCCATCCACGTTGATGCAAATGGCAAGATCTCATTCATTTTGATGGCTGCATAATATTCCATTGTGTATATATACCAATTCTTCTTTACCCATTCATCCGTCGATGGACATCTTGGTTCTTTCCACAGTTTGGCTATTGTAGACATTGCTGCTGTAAACATTGGGGTGCACATACCCCTTCGGATCCCTACATTTGCATCTTTGGGGTAAATACCCAGTAGTGCATTTGCTGGATCATATGGCAGCTCTATTTTCAACTGTTTGAGGAACCTCCATACTTTTTCCAGAGTGGCTACACCAGCTTGCATTCCCACCAACAGTGTAGGAGGCTTCCCCTTTTTCCACATCCCTGCCAACATGTGTCGTTTCCTGACCTGTTAATTTTAGCCATTCTGACTGGTGTGAGGTGGTAACTCATTGAGGTTTTGATTTGGATTTCCCTGATGCCAAACGATGTTCAACACTTTTTCATGTGCCTGTTGGCCATTTGGATGTCTCCTTTGGAAAAATGTCTGTTCATGTCTTCTGCCCATTTCTTGATTGGATCATTTGTTCTTTGGGTGTTGAGTTTGATAAGTTCTTTATACATTTTGGATACTAGCCCTTTATCTGATATGTCATTTGCAAATATCTTCTCCCATGCTGTTGGTTGTCTTTTGGTTTTGTTGACTGTTTCTTTTGCTGGGCAAAAGCTTTTTATCTTGAAGAAATCCCAATAGTTCATTTTTGCCCTTGCTTCCCTTGCCTTTGGCAATGTTTCTAGGAAGAAGTTGCTGCAGCTGACGTTGAGGAGTGTGTTCTCCTTTAAGATTTTGATGGACTCCTGTCTCACATTGAGGTCTTTCAACCATTTGGAGTCTATTTTCATGTGTGGTGTAAGGAAATGGTCCAGTTACATTCTTCTGCATGTGGCTGTCCCATTTTCCCAACACCATTTGTTGAAGAGACTGTCTTTTTTCCATTGGACATTCTTTCCTGCTTTGTCGAAGATTAGTTGACCATAGAGTTGAGGGTCCAGTTCTGGGCTCTCTATTCTGTTCCATTGACCTATGTGTCTGTTTCTGTGCCAGTACCATATTGTCTTGATGATGACAGCTTTGTAATAGAGCTGGAGGTCCGGAATTGTGATGCCACAAGCTTTGCTTTTCTTTTTCAACATCCCTCTAGCTATTTGGGGTCTCTTCTGGTTCCATACAAATTTTAGGATTATTTGTTCCATTTCTTTGAAAAAAGTGGATGGTATTTTGATGGGGATTGTATTGAATGTGTCAATTGTTCCAGGTAGCACTGACATCTTCACAATATTTGTTCTTCCAATCCATCAGCATGGAACATTTTCCATTTCTTTGTGTCTTCCTCAATTTCTTTCATGAGTATTTTATAGTTTTCTGAGTACAGATCCTTTGCCTCTTTGGTTAAATTTATTCCTAGCTATCTTATGGTTTTGGGTGCAATTTTAAATGGGATCAACTCCTTGACTTGTCTCTCTTCTCTCTTGTTGTTAGTATAGGAGTGCCACTGATCTGTGCATTGATTTTATATGCTGCCACTTTACTGAATTCCTGTATGTGTTCTAGCAGTTTTGGGGTGGAGTCTTTTGGGTTTTCCACATAAAGTATCATATCATCTGCAGAGTGAGAGTTTGACTTCCTCCTTGCTTATTTGGATGGCTTTGATTTCTTTTTGTTGTCTGATTGCTGTGGCTAGGACTTCTAATACTATGTTGAATAGCAGTGGTGAGAGTGGACATCCCTGCTGCGTTCCTGACCTTAGGGGGAAAGTTCTCAGCTTTCCCCCAGTGAGAATGTTATTCGCTGAAGGTTTTTCATAGATGGCTTTTATGATATTGAGGTATGTACCCTCTATCCCTATACTCTGAAGAGTTTTGCTCAAGAAAGGATGCTGTACTTCGTCAAAAGCTGTTTTTGCATTTATTGAGAGGATCATATGATTCTTGTTCTTTCTTTTGTTAATGTATTGTAACACGTTGATTGATTTGTGGATGTTGAACCAACCTTGCAGCCCAGGTATAAATCCCACTGGTCATGGTGAATAATCCTCTTAATGTACTGTTGGATCCTATTGGGTAATATTTTGGTGAGAATTTTTGCATCCATGTTCATCAAGGATATTGGTCTGTAATTCTCCTTTTTGATGGGGTCTTTGCCTGTTTCAGCATCAAGGTAATGGTGACCTCATAAAATGAGTTTGGAAGTTTTCCTTACATTTCTATTTTTTGGAACAGTTTCAGGAGAATAGGTATTAATTTTTCTTTAAATGTTTGGTAGAATTCCCCTGGGAAGCTTTTGTTTGTTGGGAGATTTTTGATGACTGCTTCAATTTCCTGAGTGGTTATAGGTTTGTTCAGGTTTTCTATTTCTTCCTGGTTCAATTTTGGTAGTTGATACATCTCTAGACATGCATCAATTTCTTTCAGGTTATCAAATTTCCTGGCATAGAGTTGCTCATAATATGTTCTCAGAATTGTTTGTATTTCTTTGGTGTTGGTTGTGATCTCTCCTCTTTCTTTCATGATTTTGTTGATTTGGGTCATTTCTCTTTTCTTTTTGATAAGTCTGGCCAGGGGTTTATCACTCTTGTTAATTCTTTGAAAGAACGAGCTCCTAGTTTCGTTGATCTGTTCTACTGTTCTTTTGGTTTCTCTTTCATTGATTTCTGCTCTGATCTTTATGATTTCTCTTCTCCTGCTGGGTTTAGGCTTTATTTGCTGTTTTTTCCTCTAGCTCCTTTAGGTGTAGGGTTAGGTGGTGTATTTGAGACCTCTTGTTTCTTGAGAAAGGCTTGTATTGCTATACACTTTCCTCTTAGGTCTGCCTTTGCTGTATCCCAAAGATTTTGAACAGTTGTGTTTTCATTTTCATTGGTTTCCATGAAATTTTTTACTTCTTCTTTAATTTCCTGGTTTACCCATTCATTCTTTAGTAGGATGTTATTTAGCTTCCATATATTTGAGTTCTTTCCGACTTTCCTCTTGTGATTGAGTTCTAATTTCAAAGCACTGTGGTGTGAAAATATTCAGGGAATAATCCCAATTTTTGGTACTGGTTGAGACCTGATTTTTGACCTAGGATGTGATCTATTCTGGAGAATGTTCCATGGGCACTAGAGAAGAATGTGTATTCCGTTGCTTTGGGATGGAATGTTCTGAATATGTCTGTGAAGTCCATTTGGTCCAGTGTGTCCTTTAAAGTCTTTATTTCCTTGTTGATCTTTTGCTTAGATGATCTGTCTATTTCAGTCAGGGGGGTGTTAAAGCCCCCCACTATTATTGTATTGTTGTCAATGTGTTTCTTTGCTTTTGTTATTAATTGCCTTATATAATCGGCTGCTCCCTTGTTAGGGGCATAGATATTTACAATTGTTAGATCTTCTTGTTGGATAGAACCTTTCAGTAGGATATACTGTCCTTCCACATCTCTTATTACAGTCTTTGGTTTAAAATCTAATTTGTCTGATACAAGGATTGCCACCCCAGCTTTCTTTTAGTCTCCATTAGCGTGGTAAATTGTTTTCCACCCCCTCACTTTCAATCTGGGGGTGTCTTTGGGTCTCAAATGAGTCCTTTGCAGACAGCATATTGATGGGTCTTGTTTTTTAATCCAATCTGATAGCCTCTGTCCTTTGATTGGGACATTTAGCCCATTTACATTCAGGGTAACTATTGAAAGGTATGAATTTAGTGCCTTTGTATTGCCTGTAAGGTAACTGTTGCTGTATATTGTCTGTGTTCCTTTCTGTTCTATGCTGCTTTTAGGCTCTCTCTTGGCTTATAGGACCCCTTTCAATATTTCTTTGAGGGCTGGTTTCGTGTTTGCAAATTCCTTTAGTTTTTGTTTGTACTGGAAGCTTTTTATGTCTCCTTCAATTTTCAATGAGAGCCTAGCTGCATATAGTCTTCTTGGCTGCATATTTTTCTCGTTTAGTGCTCTGAAGATATCAAGCCAGTCCTGTCTGGCCTGCCAGGTCTCTGTGGATAGGTCTGTTGCCAATCTAATATTTCTACCTTTATAGGTTACATATCTCTTCTCCCGAGCTGTTTTCAAGATTTTCTCTTTGTCTCTGAGACTCGTAAGTTTTACTATTAAATGTCGGGGTGTTGACCTATTTTTATTGATTTTGAGAGGGGTTCTCTGTGTCTCCTGGATTTTGATGCCTGTTTCTTTCCCCACATTAGGGAAGTTCTCTGCTATAGTTTGCTCCAATATACCTTCTGCCCCTCTCTCTCTTTCTTCTTCTTCTGGCATCCCAGTTATTCTAATGTTGTTTCATCTTATGGTATCGCTTATCTCTCGAATTCTGCCCTCGGGATCCAGTAGTTGTTTATCTCTCTTTTTCTCAGCTTCCTTATTTTCCATCATTTGGTCGTCTATATCACTAATTCTCTCTTCTGCCTCATTTATCCTAGCAGTTAGAGCCTCCATTTTTAATTGCACTTCTTTAATAGCCTTTTTTATTTTTTTTGGTTAGATTTTAGTTCTTTTATTTCTCCAGGAAGGGTGTCTCTAATACCTTCCATGCTTTTTTCAAGCCCAGCTAGTATCTTTAAAATCATGATTCTGAACTCTAGGTCCGACATCATACTAATATCTGTATTGAGTAGGTCTCTGGCAGACAGTACTACCTCTTGTTCTTTTTGCTGATGTGTTTTTTTTTGTCTTGTCTTTTTGTCCAGCGGTGAAAAGATGAATGAGAGAACAAAATGCTAACAGGTTAACAACGTCCCCAGCAAATATACTCTGAACAAATCAGAAAGACCTGAATCCATGGGAAAAGAAAAGGAAAGAAAGAAAAAAGAAAGAGAAAAAAAAGAAAAAGAAAAAGATAAAAAGAAACAAAAACAGAACAAAAGAAGAAAAAACAGAATATGATCATTGTGATCAGGCTACTGCATAGATCAATGCCACACACTAGCTTTTGGGAGGATTTTGGTCTGTTAGAAGAAAGTGCCTCTTAAATTTGTAAAGAAGGAAAGACATATATGTACAAAATTAGGGTTGATACAATGAAGGGATGGAAGATGACTGTAAAGATGAAAATTATAAAAGATTTTATAAAAGGAATTGATAAGAAGTGTTTGAAAAATGGAAGAAGAAGATTTAAAAAAAAAAGAAAAAAAAGGGAGAGAATGTGATCAGGGAGGAGAGTAGAACAAAGCCATACACTTGTATTTAGGGTATATTTTGATCTGTTAGAAGAAACTGTATCTCAAAATTTTAAAGAGAGTACAACTTATATATATATATATATATATATGCCAAAAATAAGGCTAACTACTATGAAGGGATAGAATATGACTCTAAAAATGAAAAATAAATTTTTTTTAAAGAAGGATTGATAACATTTTGGTTGAAAAAGGGAAAAGGAAAAATAAAAAAAAAACAGTTAAAAATATTAACTTTGAAAAACTAATGAATCATGGTAAAAAAGCCATGAATTCTATGTGCAGGGTTCCCCAGCACTGTAGTTTTCCCATTCTCCTTGATCGGTAATCTTGGTCTTGGCTGGATGTTTGTGCTGATCTTCTGGGGGAGGGGCCTGTTGCTGTGGTTCCCAAATGTTTTTGCTGGAGGCGGAATTGCCCTGCCCTTGTCGGTCCAGGTTAAGCAATCTGTTCGGGTTTGCTCTTGGGAATTTTGTTCCCTGCAAGTCCTTGGTACAGCTTTGGAGGATGAGAGTGAAAATGGTGGCCTCCCAATCTCTGCCCAGAGGAGCGGACAACTTGGGGCCCCTCTCCTCAGTGCACCCCCAGCGTAAAGCAGTCACTCCCATCTCCCCCATCTCCGGTGGCACTCCGTGATCACCTGGCCTATGACTGAGTTCAAACTCTCACTCTTTGCAGATGATAAGATACTGTATGTGGAAAACTCACAAGACCCCACCCCAAAACTTCTAGAACTCATACAGGCATTCAGTAAAGTGGCGGCATATAGAATCAATGTACAGAAATCAGTGTCATTCCTATACACCAACAACAAGACGGAAGAAAGAGATTTCAAAGAGTTGATCCCATTTACAATTGCACCCAAAACCATAAGATACCTAGGAATAAATCTAATCATAGAGGCTAAGTATCTGTACTCAGAAAAGTATAAAATACTCATGAAAGAAATTGAGGAAAGCACAAAGAAATGGAAAAACATTCCATGCTCATGGAATGGAAGAATAAATACTATGAAGATGTTGATGGTACCTAGAGCAATCTACACATTCAGTGCGATCCCCATCAAAAGACCATCCAGTTTTTTCAAAGAAATGGAAAAAATAATCCTAAAATTTGCATGGAACCAGAAAACCCCCAATAGCCAGAGGAATGTTGAAAAAGAAAAGCAAAGCTGGTGGCATCACAATTCCAGACTTCAAGCTGTATTACAAAGCTGTCATCATCAAGACAGTATGGTACTGGGACAAAAACAGACACATATGTCAATGGAACAGAATAGAGAGCCCAGAACTGGACCCTCAACTCTATGGTCAACTAATCTTCGACAAAGCAGGAAAGAATGTCCAATGGAAAAAAGACAGTCTCTTCAACAAATGGTGTTGGGAAAATTGGACAGCCACATGGAGAAGAATGAAACTGGACCATTTCCTGACACCACACAAAAAAATAGACTCCAAATGTTTGAAAGACCTAAATGTGAGACAGGAGTCCATCAAAATCTTAAAGGAGAACACAGGCAGCAACTTCTTCGACCTCAGCTGCAGCAACTTCTTCCTAGAAACATTGCCAAAGGCAAGGGAAGCAAGGGCAAAAATGACCTATTGGGACTTCATCAAGATAAAAAACTTTTGCACAGCAAAAGAAACAGTCAACAAAACCAAAAGACAACCGACAGAATGGGAGAAGATATTTGCAAATGACATATCAGATAAAGGGCTAGTATCCAAAATCTATAAAGAACTTCTTAAATCAACACCCAAAGAACAAATGATCCAATCAAGAAATGGGCAGAATACATGCACAGACATTTTTCCAAAGAAAACTTCCAAATGGCCAACAGACACATGAAAAAGTGCTCAACTTCACTTGGCATTAGGGAAATCCAAATCAAAACCTCAATGAGATATCACCTCACACCTTTCAGAATGGCTAAAATTAACAAGTTCGGAAACGACAGATGTTGGTGGGGATTTGGAGAAAGGGGAAGCCTCCTACACTGTTGGTGGAAATGCAAGCTGATGTAGCCACTCTGGAAAAAGTATGGAGGCTCCTCACAAAGTAGAAAATAGACCTACCCTATGACCTAGCAATTGCACTACTGGGTATTTACCCCAAGATACAAATGTAGGGATCCAAAGGGGTATGCACACCCCGATGTTTATAGCACCAATGTCCACTTTAGCCAAATTGTAGAAGGAACCAAGATGTCCACCGACAGATGAATGGATAAAGATGATGTGGTATATATACACAATGGAATATTATGCAGCCATCTAAAGGAATGAGATCTTGCCATTTGCATCAACGTAGATGGAACTGGAGGGTGGTATGATGAGCGAAATAAGTCAAATAGAGGAAGACATGTATCATATGACCTCACTGATATGAGGAATTCTTAATCTCAGGAAACAAACTGAGGGTTGCTGGAGTTGGGGGTGTAGGAGGGATGGGGTGGCTGGGTGATAGACATTGGGCAGGGTCCGTGCTATGGTGAGCGCTGTGAATTGTGTAAGACTGTTGAATCACAGATCTGTACCTCTGAAACAAATAATGCAATATAGGTAAAAAAGAAAAGTAGAACAAGATAGCAGGAGGGGAAGAATGAAGGGGCGGAATCTTAGGGGGAGATGAACCATGAGAGACGATGGTCTCTGAAAAACAAACTGAGGGTTCTAGAGGGGAGGGCGGTGGGAGGATGGGTTAGCCTGGTGATGGGTAATAAAGAGGGCATGTTCTGCATGGAGCACTGGGTGTTATACATAAAGAATGAATCATGGAACACTACATCAAAAACTAATGATGTAATGTATGGTGATTAACATAACAATCAAAAATTTTAAAAGAAGAAAAAAATTTTATAAGTACTGTGCACTATCCAATTGTGCCACTGGATCTCCAAAAAAAGAAAAAAATTGTGTATGACTTTGGCTTCTATACAAGCTGTCTTGGTTCTTAAGTCTTATAAACCAGTAAATACAAGTTACTCTGTGACAGATAGGAATGCTAACTGAAGGCCTGGAAAACAACAATAGAAGAATATGGAGTAGATGCTTAAGGTCTTAGGCTTTGACCTCTTCTAGCTAAAGTTATTTTCTCTTTGGAAAGCATCAACTGACTTGCTACTGACAAGTAGGACAAGTAGGTTTTTGTGGACACCAACACCTAACCATGAGAAACCAAGTGATAATGTGATAGACCCAAGGTGCCCATTGTGAAGTGGGTATTATATTATTAATTGAATCATAAAGTTAAGTTGCACAGTATTTAATTCAATTATTAAATGAATTGGTATATATGAGCCTGGATTTGAGCAAGTCTAAAAGGCATTGTAAAAGGTATATGTGGATAGGTGTACAGATACCTATGATACTTTTTCTTACTGCCTCACTATCTCTCTTGTAAGCTGAACCTATGGCTTCATTGGAAGTTCCCCATTTGAAATTAATAAAGTAGGAAAAAGCAGATACCTGGTTAATGGATGCTGCTTGTAAAAAATAGTATAGACTTCAGCATGAAACAAGGTTTTGGCATGAAATAGACGCTCTCTGTAAGTAGTATGTGTTTACAGGTGGATAGGCAGAGTTAAGGGAAATAAGTTAGTACCCCAGGACTAACAATGAGGGGAAGCTGATAATATTCTAGGCCTGAAAGGAGAAGAGAAGGGATGGCTATGAGTGAATCTGAAGAGATCCAAAGTTGACAGAGAAGACCGCCTCCCAAAAAGTCTGTGGATTTGGGTGAAGTTACTATCACCACTATACTGTAATCCTGGAGAGAGAAGATTCAGAGAATAAATGCCTTGACCTCTCTCATCTTCCAAACTCAAATTCCCTTCTGATGCCTCTATAAGGAGTTCAAGGGATTTAAGGCTTATCTAGGGAAAAGATATGACCACGAGAGTCTGTAACACTCAACAGGCTTTATTGGGTTGTATGAGAGGGAAAGTCCCTCACAGCAGGGGTCTGTCCAGAAGCCCATTGAGATGGGGTCACCATCCAGAAGGAGAGGAGGGCAAGGGAACTCCTGGGGAGAAGGAGCTCACATTTCTAGGAGATATTGCTCAGCAGTAGGATGAGGAGTCTGTTTGTCTGTTTCGAGAGCTCTGACAGGCCCTAGCAGCATGGTGGTCTTATCTTATCAATGGTAAGCAGATGTGGGGTGAGGTTTCCTCACTGATTCAAAACAGGCAGACTCTAAATAGACAAAAATGTGCTTAGGTTATTTTTTAAATAACTGGATTTGCAAAAATTATAATTTGGCACCTGTGGGTTTTTGAGCTTATGGATCTCAGCCTGCAGTGAAGAAATAAACAACCTAGGAGCAAATAGACAGAGGCCATTTTTGACTATTTAGGTAACAGCCCCAAGATGGCCAAATTTAATTGGAAGCCAGAGAGCTAGGGGGTCTATTCAATGCGTTTTATGGAGGTCTGGCCCCTTGAACATGGAGTAAAGCAGACAGCAGATCTGAGAGATAAAGAATGGATAGCAGAAGCCTTCAGGACGAGCACAGCACCAGCGAGAAGTAGTAACAGCAACTGTATCACAATCCGACTCAAGTGGTCCTGAAAATATGTTGTGAATTTAACTGGGTCAGATTTTGAGTGATACATCTGATTTTCTATTTACTCAAGGATCAAATTTTTGTGTAGTGGATAATAGGTTGGCTGGTTGGTGAGAGATGTGGAAAGAACAAAGTGGTAAGATTAGGACAAGTAGGTCCGGGGAAGAGGCACTGGACACTCTTCTCAGATATTAGTGTCTGAAACTGCTTTTATCTTGTGACTTCATCATTGTAGTGTAAGACTTCCCTCTCAACTACTGAAGTAGAAGAAGAGATTCATGGGGGATTTCACACTAACAATTCAATGCACATATCACTTCCACTCACAACTCTTTGACGTGTACTAGTGACATGTACCTGCCTGTGAACGGGAACTTATAATTCAGGGGAACGGAATATAGGTGAATCCAATAAGGATCTTCCACATACTCACATACACCATTTTACTTCAGTACTGTGATGATAATTTCTCAAAAACAATTGTGAAGTATTTAAGAATATGGATTCTAGAATCATATTCTATGAGTTTAACTGATTTCTTACTTGCTAATTTGGTGCCTTGGCTAAGTTACTTAACATCTTTCAGTTTCAGTTATTGCATTTATAAAATTGGGATAATAATAGAACTTGCTTCATAAAATTGTTGTGAGGATTATGTCAATGAACATATTCAGAGTAATTAACATAACACCAACCACTTAGTAAATTTTCAATAATTCATATTATTATTTTTTAAAACAGTTTATTTATTTGAGAGAGAGAGCACGAAGAGGTGAGGGGCAAAGGGAGAGGGAGAAGCAGACTCCCCTGATAAGCAGGGAGCTTGACCCGGGCTGATCCTAGGACCCTAAAGCAGATGCCCAACTGACTGAGCTACGCAGGTGCCCTGTTCATATTATTTTTTGAACTGATTTTTCTGAATGGACACATATTGGAAGATAAATGGAGAGTTGGAATGGAATTTGAAAATTTATTGTCATTTGAATATGGGCTGTCTTCTCTATATACATACTTACTGAAAAATGTAAGTGGTATCATTCCAATATATTTAAATATGGGGGATTTATGCCTGTGTTTTAGTTTGATGCATTCACCACAATTACAGGCATACTTCAACCATACTGTTGGTTTGATTCCAAACCATTGTAATAAAGGGTGAATATCACAATAAAGCCAGTCAATTTTTTTTGTTTGTTTCCCAGTGCATGTAAAAGTTATATTTACACTATACTGTAGTCTATTGTGAAATAGCATTATGTCTAAAAAACAATGTACATGCCTTATGAAAAGACAATTCATTGCTAAAAAAGTGCTAACCATCATCTGAGCTTTCAAAGAATCATAATATTTTTGCTGGTGGAGGGTCTTGTCTCCATGTTGATGGCTGCTGAATGATCAGGGAGGTGGTTGCTGAAGGCTAGGGTGCCTGTGGCAATTTCTTAAAATAAGACAACAATGAAGTTTGTCACATCAAATGACTCTTCTTTTCATTAACAATTTATCTGTAACATGCAATGTCTTTTGATAAGATTTTACCCAGGGTGGAACTTCTTCCAAAATTGGAGTCAGTCCTCTCAAATCTTGCCACTGCTTTATCAACTAAGTTTAGGTAGTATTCTAAATCCTTTGCTGTCATTTCATCCATCTTCATAGCATCTTCACCAGGAATAGGTGCCATCTCAAAAAAATATCTTTGCTCATCCATAAGCAGCAAACCCTCACCCATTTTTTATCATGAGATTGCAGCAATTCCATCCCATCTTCAGACTTCACTTTTAATTCTAGTTATCTTGCTATTTCCACCACATCTGCAGTTACTTTCCCCACCAAAGTCTTCACCCTCTCAGAGTCATCCATGAGAGCTGGAATCAACTTGTTCCAAACTCCTGCTAATGTTGACATTTTGACCTCTTCACATGAGTCATGAATGTTCTTAATGGCATCTGATGGTGAATCCTTTCCAGAAGGTTTTCAGTTTACTCTGCCAGATCCATCAGAGCAATCACTATCTTTGGCAGCTACAGCCTCACAGAATGTATTTGTTTTTTTTTTTAAGATTTTATTTATTTATTTGACAGAGAGAGACACAGTGAGAGAGGGAACACGCACAGGGGGAGTGGGAGAGGGAGAAGCAGGCTTCCTGCAGAGCAGGGAGCCCGATGTGGGGCTCGATCCCAGGACCCTGGGATCATGACCTGGGCCAAAAGCAGACACTTAACGACTGAGCCACCCAGGTGCCCGACAGAATGTATTTCTTAAATAACAACACTTGAAAGTTGAAAAGACTCCTTGATCCATGGGCTGCAGAATGGATGTTGTATTAGCAGGCATGAAAATAATGTTAATCTCATTGTACATCTCCATCAGACCTCTTGGGTGACTAGGTGCCTTGTCAATGAGCAGTAACATTTTGAAAGAAGTCTTTTTTTTTTTCTGAGTAGTAGGTCTCAACAGTGAGCTTAAAATATTCAGTAAACCATGTTATAAATAGACATCCTGTCATCCAGGCTTTGTTGTTCCTTTTATAGAGCACAGGCTTAGTAGATTTAGCATAATCCTTAAGGGCCCTAGGATTTTAGGAATGCAAATGAGCATTGACTTCAACCTCAAGTCACCAGCTGCATTAGCCCCTAAGGAGAGAGTCAGCCTGTCCTTTGAAGCTTTGAAGCCAGGCATTGACTTCTCCTCTCTAGCTATGGAAGTCCTAGATGGCATGTTTTTCCAATAGAAGGCTGTTTCATCTACAGTGGAAACCTGTTGTTCAGCATAATCACTTTCATGAATTATTTTAGCCAGATCTTCTGGATAGTTTGCTGAAGCTTCTATGTCAGTACTTGCTGCTTCCTTGCACTTTGATTTTATGGTGAGAACAAATCTCATGAACAAACTCTGCTAAGTTCCACCTTGTCTTCTATAGCTTCTTCACCTCTTTCAGCCTTCACAGAATTGAAGAAGTTTAAGGCTTTTCTCTGGTGTAGGCTTTGGCTTAAGGGAATGTGACTGGTTTGATCTTCTATCAAAGCCAGTAAAACTTTCTCTACATTAGCAATAAGGCTGTTTCACATTCTTGTAATTCATGTGATTACTGGGGTAGCACTTTTAATTTCCTTCAAGAACATTTTATTTGCATTCACAACTTGGCTGTTTGGTGGAAGAGGCCCAGCTTTCAGTTGATTTCAGCTTTTGACATGTCTTCCTCATTAAACTTAATCATTTCTAGCTTTTGATTTGAAGTGAAAGACATGTGACTCTTCCTTTTACTTGAATACTTACAAGCTATTGTATTGACCTGATTTGAATACTGTTGTGTCACAGGTAATAGGGAGGAATAAGGAGAAGGAGAGAGACAGAGCAACTACTATTCAGTGGAGCAGTTAGAACACATACAACATTTATCTATTAAGCTTGTTGTCATACAGGTATGATTTGTGCTGTCCCCAAATAATTACAATAGTAACATCCAAGATCACCATGCACAGATTACCATTACAAATATAACAATAATGAAAAAATTTGAAATATTGTGAAAATTACCAAAATGTGACACAGAGACACAAACAGAGAAAGTGCTCTTGGGAAAATCTTGCAGATAGATTTATTGGACCCAGGTTGCCACAAACTTTCAATTTGTAAAAAAAATGCAATATTGGCAAAGTATAATAAAGTGAAACACAATAAAATGATATTTGCCAATACTTCTCCCCTAGACCTAGAAACAATTTTTCTAAATGTTCAGAGTCCCTCAAAATAGGATAGGATTTTAACAGCCTGAGAAGACCATCTATATTCAGGAAATTTTATTTTTATTTTTTATTTTTTTTAAAGATTTTATTTATTTATTTGGGAGAGAATGAGAGATAGAGAGCACGAGAGGGAAGAGGGTCAGAGGGAGGGGGACTCGATCCCGGGACTCCAGGATCATGACCTGAGCCGAAGGCAGTCGCTTAACCAACTGAGCCACCCAGGCGCCCTACATTCAGGAAATTTTAAATTCAAATTGGTCTCCTAATAAATTCTTTTTCTTTCTTTCTTTCTTTCTTTCTTTCTTTCTTTCTTTCTTTCTTTCTTTCTTTCTTTCTTTCTTTCTTT
>NW_027397088.1:1479493-1559676 GCF_003265705.2 Callorhinus ursinus
TTCTTTCTTTCTTTCTTTCTTTCTTTCTTTCTTTTTCTTTCTTTCTTCACAGGGAAGATTGCAAGTGAGGCCTTAAGCAAAGTAACAATGACTATGATGCCCCTGTTCTGATTTTTCTCAGTACAAGAAGCAGTGACACTGGACAGATTTGAGGGCCTTTGGTTCTCATGGAATTCCAGGAAGACTGGTCTCCATACTTCCCATTAATTTAAAATGAATTAGCTTAATGTTCACGTATTTGTCTTCAAAACTATGTTTTAATTGGGATTTACATGGAATTCGTTCTATAATTACACATCCCCCATCCCTCAGAAGACTCTATTATTGGAAGACGTTTGGGTTCTGGGTGTCTGAAAAAGACTCTTATCAAAAGGACTAAACTTTATTCCTTATCACCACATAAAGCAGAAATAATCTTCATTTATTAATTGCTTTAACATCTTTAAGTATAAGGTTTCATTTGAAGGATTTTACAGTGATATTATACACATGATGAATGTTCCAGTGGCTCTTCTTGCCTAATTCTAGGGTTTTATAGCTGCTTTTGGTTATGCATGTTACTATATTTACAAAATCTTTTATCTGTTGCAAAATCCCAGGATGATTTTCACTCAGAGGAAATCTTTAGACCAGTAAACATTTGCATGTGACTACTGCTAAATCAAGACTTCAAAAGAAAATTTGTTGTATTAGGCTTTTTTTGTTTTGTTTTGTTTTTTGGTCTAGATCCAACTGAGGAAATCTATGTGTAGCTTGTCGGTTGGTTCTGTGTGCACACAGCCTGGATGTTTGAGGACTGCCCTGTCCCCTAAAGCTGTATTTATTCCAAATTTAAGGAAGTTCACACCATTAAAGAAAATTGCAAGGGCAAAGAATTTGCATTAAATAACATTAAAATATAAATAAAAGCCACAAAAAGATGTGTAGTGCCAGTAAAAAGATAAAAATAGAGCAAAGTAGATAACTGCCCAATATTCGCATCAATTTAAGACTCATAGTAGTATTTAGAAAATTTACTAGATAGACAGAAAAAGCAAGTCCAATTTTCATGGGAAGATTCTGGAGAAATAATGTGAAGGTAAAACAAATTATTATAGAAGAGAGGAGAAACACACATGAAGGAGATACCAAGGGGAGCCATGTTCATCACTCAGAAATTGCTAGACATAAGCAGAAGCAACTCAAGAGCTCTAATCTCTGAGCTTCTGTTGACTACATTTAGAAATCTGAGCTCAGTTATTATTTGAGCAGTTTATAGATCTGAAAATAGCAGTATTTTTATTTTCCTTTAAACGTCTGGCTACTTGACTACTGTAGCTTCATTTTAAAGATCCCTTGCAGTTGTATGATACAAAGCAAAACAAAACAAAAGCATAGATTTTTTTAGCTGATTTAATGAACAATCTTTCATACTCAGATATCGGTTTTGCTTTAATTTTCATAGTGTGGTAATGAAGACAGACAGGTTTGAGAGATTCTGCCTTGTATCCTAGCACAGGCTGACCTGAACCATGCTGACCAATGACCCATTTGTTTTTGCTTTTCAAACGTTAAATTAGTTTGTGAATCCCATCTATGCCTAATGTCATTACCAGTTCTTTGTAAATACCTTCATAAGTTGGTTGTTAAAATATATGACCTCAATACTTGATACTTTTTATGACATGGAAGAAGTCTACAACTTTGATTTATGTTTCTAGTTATACCTCTTCATATGGGTGAAATGGTAGACAGTACCCATTTGGAAGGTAAAACAATTTTAGAAAAGAGGAGAGACACACATGTAGGAGATACCAAGAGAAGCCCATGGTCATTATGAAAATTTCATGAAGGGGGAAGTATTTTTATTCTGGCAATGTGAGTTGACCAAAAATGGGTTGGTTGGGCTTGGTGGGGAAGGGCTAGGTTTTTATGTGGCGACATATCCCATTTTAACATATTCATGAGGAAGTTTTGTGAACTTTTCCTGGACTTCCAAGGTTGTTAATAATATTGCTAATTCATATTAATTCATCCAACATTTGCTTTCTTCTCCTCCCCTTTTTCTGTCCCTTCTTCCCTCCCTACCTTCACATATTGGCTGTTTATTTCTGCCAGGTGCTCTCTGATAAGCTTTTGGAAGAAACCCCAAGAGGAAAAACTGTTCCTGACTTAAAGAGCAAGAGCAGTGGATATAGAGAAATATGCATCATAACACAACACAGGCTATGGTGGAGCCTGCATACGATGCTTTTGGAGCAAGACAGGGGAGGAGGAGCAACTACAGTGGATTGCAAAATTTCAAGAAAATTTCACGTGTCTGTTGGCTATCTGTATGTATCTTTTGTGAAAATGTCTATTCACATCTCTGACCATTTTTAATTGATTGTTCATTTTTTGGGGGTTAGGTTATATAAGTTCTTTATGTATTTTGGATACTAACCCTTTATCAGATATGTCATTTGCAAATATCTTCTCCCATTCCATAGATTGCCTTTTACTTTCATTGATTATTTCCTTCACTGTGCAGAAGCTTTTTATTTTGATGAAGTCCCAATAATTAATTTTCACTTTTGTTTCCCTTATCTCAGGGTCAACAACACAAGAAACAACAGGTGTTGGTGAGGATGTGGAGAAAGGGGAACCCTTTGCACTGTTGGTGGGAATGCAAACTTGTGCAGCCACTCTGAATAACAGCATGGATAGTTCTTCAAAAAGTTAAAAATAGAACTACCCTACAGTCCAGCAATTGCACTACTATTTACCCAAAGAATACAAAAACACTAATTCAAAGGGACACATGCACCCTGATGTTTACAGCAGTATTATCTACAATAGCCAGACTATAGAAAGAGCCCATGTTTATTGATTGATGAATGAATAAAGAAGATGTGGCATATACATATACAATGGACTATTATTTAGCCATAAAAAGAATGAAATCTTACCATTTGCAACGACATGGACAGAGCTAGAGAATATAATGTTAAGTGAAATAAGTCAGTCAGAGAAAGACAAATACCATATGATTTCACTCATATGTGAAATTAAAGAAACAAAACAAATGAGCAAAAGAAAAAAAAGAGAAAGGCAAACCAAGACACAGACTCTTAACTATAGAGAACAAACTGATAGTTACCAGAGGGGAGGGTTAAATGGTTGATGGGGATTAAGGAGTGCACTTGTGATGGAAGTGTTGACTCACTATATTGTACACATGAAACTAATATTACACGGTATGTTAATGAAATGGAATTTGAATAAAAATTTTAAAAAGTTCAGGAAAATTTAATGGAGGAGGTGACATGTGAATTGCATTTTAAACGTCACAGTGGTTCTGCAAAATGAGGGTAAGAAACAGCATTTCTGGCCAAGAGAAGAACCTGGAGTATGAAACAGGAGGCTGAAGATGACAAGAGATTACAAGTAATCAAGAGCTGCCTGGGCTATGTGGCAACTTGACTGAATGGGCATTCACCTACTGTTACTTGGGATTTGGGGTTCAATTGTTATGTGGTGACACATGCCACTTAGATAACAGAAAGTATTTCCAGAATCCTTGTTCTGCCTTATACCATCACTGCCCTATGTCCATAAGAATTTCTGTGCCAGAAATAACAGTATCTTCCTGTTGTAGGGATTTTTTACCCAGGCTCCTTGGCTATTGCATTGGGATTAGATCTGCTGGTTTTATTGCAGTAGTTAAGTCAACATGGAGGTTGGGAAATTAAAACAATGTGATTTGTAATAACAAATTGGAATGACATTGACCTTTTCCTTATACAGACTTAGAATCTGATCTGTGAGATTCTATACATTTTTATGTGCCCTTTTTGGTCAGTATTCACTCCTTGATAGGCTCATGATATATATATATTAATATAACCATATAATATATATTATAAGATTATAATTATAATTATATTTATATATGTAGAAGCTACTTTGGGATCCTTTAGCATAGTTTCCCAAACTACCACCATAAGAATCAATCAGGGTGATTGTTTATTAAACAGATTATAAGGGCTCTTCCCTGGAAATTCTAATTCATTTAGTCTGTCTGAAGAAAGGCCATGGCTACTTCTTAAAAAATAAGTGTTCCAGGCATTTCTTATGGTCAGGCTAATTTGGGAAACACAGAGCACTTAGAATATTACTGGATAGTAGGCAGTAAACAAATACTTCCATCTATACTATGCAAGATAAGCATAATGATGATGAAGAAGAAGATGGTGATGATTACGTACATTTTACAGATTAAGTTAAAGCTCACAGAGAATCACTTACATAAGAGCACATCATTAGCAATGGAATGACCTGGCCTTGAATCCAAAGTTTCTGTGTTCCATTACATTATAGACTGAATGACAGACATTAAAATGGTAAGATCTGATTATGATTTATGTTAGGACTTGGGAATTAACTTTTTTTTTTGGAATTAACTTTTCTTTATTGGACTTCATTTTTTGTAGGTTGCACTACTTCAGATGTCCCTAGTTTTAAGGTAGTGACTGAAAAGTGTTGAGAGCAAATCAAGCTAAACTGAATCTGTTGGAATTTGACTTTATGAATTCAGAGACAGCTGACTCAGTTAAAAGTGTTTTTTCCAAAGAAGGCTATATGTTGTTTAAAAAGATAAAAGATATGTTACATGAATGTGTTTGTCTTTTTTCAAAGTAAAGCAAACCAAACATAAATCAGTGAAATAAATCAATACACAAAGGTATACTAGAGAATTATTTATGTCAATCAAATTAGTTCCTGCCATGAATGATTTCTTACAAACCAGCTCTTTCTAGTATTTGCTAAGTAATACTAAATACTTAATTTAGCCCACCTTAATTTGTGATAATTTTATTAGAACCAGATTGAAATTTGCCTCTGAATTACTTACTAGCAAACTATTTGCTTAGCAGATCGGTAACAAAGAGCTTTGGTGAAAAAATGCATTTCCCCCCCAAGATCTTCTATACAAATAGAATTAATTACAAATCACTCAGCACAGACCATGTAGAACCTGTACATAGTAACTGTACTATTTATTAAAATGTTTATAGTAAAAACTGTACCATTTATTAAAATGTTTAGAGTAAAAAAGAAATTTTTAACATCTCACATTACGTTCTATGATATATTCACTTTAATTCACTATTTCTCTCTGATTAGTTCAACATAGAAAAATTTTACTAAACTATGATAAAAGAAATTGCTTTAAATATTTTAGTCATATACGAGACAGCATGGGATTTTCTGGATTAATTAAGGAAAAATGTAGTTATAATATTAATTGTGGAGCTATATTTATGTATTTAAACTAGGTTCCTTGCTAAGTCATTGGGATACAGAGATGAAAAAATCACTGATCTTGCCTTTTAGGAGCTCAGCCTATTATAGGGGAGGCAGATGCCCAACAGTCATATAGTGTGTCAAACCTCCATTATGAATATGCCCAGGATGCTCCCAGTTTAGAGAGGGAAATAACTACCTTAGCTTGGAAGGGCTGGGAAAGGCTTTCCAGAGAAAGATGTTTTAAAGACATGCAATATGACTCAAGTGGAAAATTTGAACCTAGGGAAGGTGAAGGGCTGGGATAGTGGGAAAAACAGAAGTCCAAGAGTTGGTATGGCAGCCTATCCCCCTACCAGTTGATGTGTTTTACTCTACTTTCTTTTGATATTCATTATTATAGCTGCATAACCTAAACTTTCATTTTTCTTTGTGGAAACTTCTGTTTACCTTATTGTAGCATATTGGTTTCATAATACTTGAAAATTCCTAGGGTTATTTAAACATCACTCTCTTTGATTCTAATATTGATAAAGTACAATGATATGTTCTAATTAATTACTCTTGGGAGTTACCACTACTAACTGGAACTTTCCATTTATCGGACATCTCTCAAAGCTAGAACTCCAATTTTCAGTGTTTGTTCTCCCAATGTTTTATATGCTTTAAATTAGAATACCTTTGGTAATTTTGGACTATTTTCTGTAGCAGTTTATTTTCACACTATGAGAAATGATTTTTGGACCACTGATAATATTCCCTGACAAAGTAATCATGATTCTAGTTAAATAGTTCTGCTGCAAAACAGTTCAATTTTGAAAAATATGACCTAGTTTCATTGATTTGCAGGAAGACTGGAGCAAGGTATTCCATGTAGAGAGGTAGTTTGTTGGGGATCTGCCTTTTACAAGAGGAGTTGAGTGAAAGCTCCCCTCTCTTGTCATCCTGCTTGCAATCTTTAGATGCAAAGGTGGGCTTTACATTCATGAACATATGCTGAGTCATAGATTAAGCCCCTCAACTAATTTTTTTCACTGCCCCTGACCTTCAAACCATGCAGGAAATCCCTTTGTAAGCAAATTCTCATTTGCAGTCCCCTGGCTGTTTAGTCTATATCGGGTTAAGCATGGACTTACTTATTCCTTTGATTGGCAAGCCTAGTACTAGTAAAAACAAATGTATGGAGCAACTCTCACCGAAAGTTCCCTGCCCTTCATCCTCCCAATCTGCAAACTTGCAGCTTTATTTGGACTGAAACTTGACGAGAGCTTCACTAGACAGGAAACATACCCCTTCTACAAATGCCAGTGACAGGAGGACATAGTTTCTCACAGATGTAGCTTCCACACTGTAAGGACCTAAGTAACTCCACAGCTTGGAAATTTCGACTACTGTCAAAGAAAGAAATGCCTTAAAGTATTTATTTTCACTGAAGTTGAAACTAATTGTTTGATTAAAAACTACAGTTCCAATGGTACATGGACTTGGTGAGTAAGATGGGCAGAAACATTAAGCAACTCATAACACCTGTGATGTAAAAGAAGAAAAGAAGAAAAAAAGAAAAAGATCTGAAGATTAGGAAAATTAAGAAAAAAGTAATATCACTTAAAAAAAGAGCACAAGTGACAAAAGAAAAAAAAAGATAAACTTCATCAAATTAAAAGTTTGTGCTTGCAAAGGACACCATAAAGAAAGTGAACAGACAACCCACAAAATGGGACCAAATATTTTCAAATCATGTATGTGATAAGAGACATGTATCTAAAATATATAAAGACATTCTGCAGGTCAATGTTCACAAGGTAACCCAGTTAAATCAGGAAAAGTATATACAGTTCTTCAAGAGTGATATAAAAAACACCAATAAGCACATGAAAAGATAATGATGTTCCATATATTAACCATTAGGGAATACAAATCAAAACCACAGTAAGATATTACTTCCCACCCACTGGGATGGTCATAATTACAAAGGTGAACAATAATAGCAATTCCACTCTTCCGTAGGTGGATAGATACATGAGATTTGAAAACATAGGCCCATGCAAACACTTGTACATAAATGATCATAGGAACATTATTCATAATAGCTAAAAAGTGGAAACAACCTAAATGTCCATCATCTGATGAATAGATAAATAAAATGTGATATATCCATACAATAAAATATTATTCAGCCATAAGAAAGGGATAAAGTACTAATATATGCTACAACATGGATGTACCTTGAATACATATGCTAAGTGAAAGATGTCAGTCACAAAAGGTCACACACTGTGTGATTCCACCTATAAGAACTGTCCAGAGAACAAATCCATAAAGTTAGAAAGTAGGTGAGTAATTGTCAGAGGATTAGGGGAGAGGGAAATGAGGAGTGACTGCTAATGCATATGGGGTTTGTTTTGGAGTGATGAAAATATTCTGGAATTAATAGTGATGTTGCATAAGTTTGTGAATATTCTAAAAACAATTGAAATTGTGTATTTTATAAGGGTGACTTTTATGCTATGTGAATTATATTTCAATTAAAAAAAAACCTATATGAAGGGAGTAAAAAATTGTAAAAGTACCCCCTTAAGCCACAGATTCAGAGAAAATAGTTGCAAAAGACATCTGATGAAAGATTTTTGTTTTGTTCCGATTTGTTTTTTTTTTTTTTTTACAAAACTCAACAACAACAAGAAACCAAACAACTAGATTTTTTCTTTTTCTTTTTTAAATTTTATTTTACTATGTTATGTTAGTCACCATACATTACATCATTGGTTTTTGATGTAGTGTTCCATGATTCATTGTTTGCATATAACACCCAGTGCTCCATGCAATACATGCCCTCCTTAATACCCATCACCGGGCTAATCTCTCCCCTCATCCCCGTCCCCTCAAAAACCCTCAGTTTGTTTCTCAGAGTCCATAGTTGCTCATGGTTTATCTCCCCCTCCAATTCCACCCCCCTTCATTTTTCCCTTCCTACTATCTTCTTCTTTTTTTTTTTAAACATATAATGTATTATTTGTTTCAGAGGTACAGGTCTGTGATTCAACTGTCTTAACACAATTCACAGAGCTCACCATAGCAGATACCCTCCCCAGTGTCTATCACCCAGCCATCCCACCCCTCCCACCCCCCCACCACTCCAGCAACCCTCAGTTTGTTTCCTGAGATTAAGAGTCTCTTATAGTTTGTTTCCCTCTCTGGTTTCATCTTGTTTCATTTTTCCCTCCCTTCCCCTTTGATCCTCTGTCTTGTTTCTCAAATTCTTCATATCAGTGGGATCATATGATATTTGCCTTTCTCTGATTAATTTATTTCACTTAGCATAATAACCTCTAGTTCCATCCACATCGCTGCAAATGGCAAGAGTTTGTGTTTTTTTGATGGCTGCATAATATTCCATTGTATATATATACCACATCTTCTTTATTCATTCATCTGTTGATGGACATCTTGGCTCTTCCCATAGTTTGGCTATTGTGGACATTGCTGCTATAAACACTGGGGTGCACGTACCCCTTCGGATCACTACATTTGTATCTTTGGGGTAAATACCCAGTAGAGCAGTTGCTGGGTCATAGGGTAGCTCTATTTTAACTTTTTGAGGAACCTCCTTACTGTTTTCCAGAGTGGCTGCACCAGCTTGCATTCCCACCAACAGTGTAGGAGGGCTCCCCTTTCTCAGCATCCTCGCCAACATCTGTCATTTCCTGACTTGTTAATTTTAGCCATTCTGGACTGGTGTGAGGTTTTGATTTGTATTTCCCTGATGCCGAATGATAACAGCTAGAGTTTTAAAATGAGCAAGGGATTGGAATAGACACTTCACCCAAGAAGATATACAGATGGCAAATAAACAAGTGAAAAGATGTTTAACACCATATGTCATTAGGGAGTTGCAAATTAAAACAGCAATAAGATACCACTATATCTGTATTAAAATGGCAAAAATCCAAACACAGAATACCAAATGCTGGTGAAGATGTAGAACAGCAAAAACTTTCATTCACTGCTGGCAGGAATGCAAAATAGTTCAGTAAAGTAAGTAAATGATAGTTCCATATGTATTACTTGCAGGATTCATAACAAAATAGCACAGCCTAGGTGGATTAAACAGAAATTTATTTTCTCAGTTCTGGAGCCACCAAGTCTGTGATTAAGGTGCCAGCAGGTTTTTCTTGTGAGATTTCTCTCTTTGGTTTACAGACTTCTCACTGTGTCCTCCTATGGTCTTTATTTCTCTGCACTACTTGTAGACTGAGGGAGAGCTCTGGTAGTCTCTTTCTCTTCTTATAAGGACACCAGGACTATTGGATTAGGGCCACACCCTTATGATCTCATTAAATCTTACTTACCTCCCTAAGGACCTATAGTTAAGTACGGTTATATTGGGTATTACAGTTTCAAGATGTGAATTTTAGGAACACAATTCAGTCCATAGCACTATATGTTCCTTTGTATTTACCCAAATAAGATAAAAAGAGGTTTATAGCAGCATTATTCATAATTGTCCAAACCTGAAAGCAACCAAGATGGACAAATGCACAGTAAAGATGGTTATTTTCTGAAGAACACAATGGTTTGATTATTTTTGTTCTTAAATATCTAATTAAGCAATCTGATATGTGACATCTCTCTTCATTAGCATTCTGCTGATTAAGAAATAAAACAAGATTTAAGTTCCTGGTGCATATGCATATACATATACATATAAATATAATATGAGACAGAATTCAAAGTTCAGATGACTTTTATCTTCAGCCAGGCTCCATTCCCTCAATCTTCAAGTCTATGCACAATCTTTTTTTTTTTTTTTAAAGATTTATTTATTTGAGAGAGTGAGAATGAGAGGGGAGAGGGCCAGAAGGAGAAGCAGGCTCCTCGCCGAGCAGGGAGCCCGATACGGGACTCGATCCCGGGACTCCAGGATCATGACCTGAGCCATAAGCAGTCGCTTAACCATCTGAGCCACCCAGGCGCCTGAGTCTATGCACAATCTTGTCTGCACGGAGAGTTATATCCATGGAGAATCGTGAAATCCTGCTGGATCACTCCATGAATACCTCAGGTCTGCAGTTCCTTTGAGAAGCACTTGTGGCCATACTTTAGCAACCCAGGATGTCTTTTCAGGTCTTTCTTTCCTCAGACTCTCTATTTTAACCTCACTTTTGCCTATCCTAGTCTGGACCCACGTTGTTTCCTTTTGTCTTACATTTCTGGAGGGATAAAGCCACAAAACAATTGCAAATACTAAAAATCTCATAAGTTCTAAGAATTGTTTCTAGGCTAAACAAATATAATTTTCCATTTGGATGCATTAGTATTTTCTACTTGGGTAAAGACACCAGTGTGATGAATAAAACATAAATAGTTTTAATACTGCTATATTTCTTAGTCATCAATTATGAAAAGGACACTGTCATGTTGAATTCATAAAATTGCTCTAGGTTAAAATGTTTAGAAAGATGTAGAATAGTCTATTTCATGTAAGACAGCAGTATATATATCATTAACATTTTAGGTGATGTATCAGGTTTATTTCAGTATCAAGTTATAGAAAAGCTTGATCAAAAACAGATTTTGGAGAAAGACAGGAGACAGAGGGAAAGGAAGATAGCAAAATAGAGGGGGAAGGAGGGAAAGAGGGAGAGAGAGAGAGAGAAACTTCACAGGCAGAGGAACTAAAATGGGCAGAGTTTTGGCTCTAAGTGAGGTTTAATCTAGGACCTCAAAAACTGTCATCTTGGTTGCTCTGTCTTTGTTCTGTCTTCCTCTTCACATTCCAGTTTTCAGCAGCCTCCAGCCTCAATGTCTTGCTTTCTGGGTCCAGAAGAAGGGAAAGGATTTTCATAAAAGCTCCCAAACAAGTCCTCTCTCTCACTAGCTTAAATTTAACTTCAGTAAGTGAATCAAGCGCATGTGCCATTGTAGCAAGGGGCTGGTTAAGCTCATTAGGGCCTAACAGGAGACATGGCTGAGATGGGAAAAGAACAGCTTTGGTAGGAGGAAAGGGAAGTGAGGAGATACCGCCAGATATCCACTACTGGCTTATTATCATACTGGTTTATTAAGCATTCTGAATTCACACCATGGTTTTATATGTGATTTTGCAAAGCAACCAATGCACAAATATTTATCAGCATTCATGTTGTGTGGTATATCCCTCTGATTTGTGGTTAAGAATTGTGCTGATCTGTTTGGACAGATAAGATAGGAAATGACTTATTAATGGTAACGTTAAGTGATAATATGATATGGTGATAAATTGCCTGAAACAATTAGAAGACTGACATTAATTGTATTAAAAATCTATTGCTGTGTAACAAATCATTGCTGTTTTATTTTTTATTTTTACTTTTCCTCCATTTTATTTTTTTATTGTTTTCCAGTTTATTAAGATAAATTGACATAAAACATTGCATAAATTTAAGGTGTAGAATATAATGATTTGATATATGTATATATCAGCTACCACAATGAGTTTAGTTAACATTCATCAACTCACATAGTTACATATTTTTTTCTTGTGATTAGAACTTCTAAGATTTACTCTCTTAACAACATTCAAATATACAACACAGTAGTACTAATTATAGCCATTATGCTGGACATTACATCCCCAGAATGTATTTACCTTATAACTGGGAGTTTGTAACTTTTGACCACCTTTACCCAATTCTCTCTACTCCCTGTCTCTGGCAGTTAGAAATCTGTTCTGTTTCTGTGAGTTTGGGTTTTTTAGATTCCACATATAAGTGAGATCATACAGTATTTGTCTTCTTCTGCCTGACTTATATCACTTAGCATGGTGCCCTCAAGGTCCATCCACATTGCCACAAATGGCAGAATTCCTCCCTTTTTTATGGCTGAATAATATTCCATTGTATTTATATACCATACCTTCTTTTGCTTTTTAAAAATTTTATTATATTTAAATTCAATTAATTAACATATAGTGTATCAAGAGTTTAAGATGTAGAGTTCAGCTATTCATCCATTGCATATAACACCCAGGGTCCATCACATCACATGCCCTCCTTAATGCCCATCACCCAGTTACCCCATGACCCTGCCCACCTCCCCTCACTTTGTTTCCTGTAGTTAAGAGTCTCTTATGGTATGTCTCCCTCTCTGATTTTGTCTTATTTTATTTTCCCTCCCTTCCCCTATGATCCTCTGTTTTGTTTCTTAATTTCCACATATGAGTGAAATCATATGATAATTGTCTTTCTCTGATTGACTCATTTCACTTAGCATAATACCCTCTGGTTCCATCCACATTGTTGCAAATGGTAAGATTTCATATTTTTTGATGGATGAGTAATATTCTATTGTGTATATATACCACATCTTCTTTATCTATTCACCTGTTGATGGACAATTAGGTTGTTTCCATGTCTTGGCTGTTGAAAATAAAGCTGCAATGAATATGGAGATATAGATACTTCTTTGAGAGAGTGATTTTGTTTCCATTGGATATATACAAAGAAGTGGAATTGCTGGATCATATGGCAGTTCTACTTTTAGTTTCCTGAGAAATCTACATACTATTTTACATACTGACTGCACCAGTTTACATTCCCACCAACAGTGCACTAGGGTTCCCCTTCCTCCACATCCTTTTTTTCTTTTTATTTTTTTATTATGTTATGTTAGTCACCATACAGTACATCATTAGTTTTTGATGTAGTGTTCCATGATTCATTGTTTGCTTATAACACCCAGTGCTCCATGCAATACGTGCCCTCCTTAATGCCCATCACGGGGGCTAACCCATCCCCCTCCCCTCTAAAACCCTCAGTTTTTTTCTCAGAGTCCATAGTCTCTCATGGTTCATCTCCCCCTCTGATTCCCCCCCTTCATTTTTCCCTTCCTTCTCCTAATGACTTCCATGCTAACCTTTATGTTCCACAAATAAGTGAAACATATGATAATTGACTTTCTCTGCTTGACTTATTTCACTTAGCACAATCTCCTCCAGTCCCATCCATGTTGATGTAAAAGTTGGGTATTCATCCTTTCTGATGGCTAATATTCCATTGTATATATGGACCATATCTTCTTTATCCATTCGTCCGATGGAGGGCATCTTGGCTCTTTCTGCAGTTCGGCTATTGCAAACTTTGCTGCTATGAACATTGGGGTGCATATGGCCATTCTTTTCACTACATCTGTACCTTTGGGGTAAATCCAGGGGTGCAATTCCTGGGTCATAGAGAAGCTCTATTTTTAATTTTTTGAGGAACCTCCACACTGTTTTCCAAAGTGGCTGTACCAACTTGCATTCCCACCAACAGTGTTAAGAGGGTTCCCCTTTCTCCACAACCTCTCCAACATTTGTTGTTTCTTTTCTTGTCAATTTTTGCCATTTTAACTGGTGTGTAAGGTGGTATCTCAATGTGGTTTTGATTTGAATTTCCCTGATGGTTAAAGATGTTGAACATTTTTTCATGTGTCTGTTAGCCATTTGTATGTCTCTTTGGAGAAGTGTCTGTTTGTGTATTCTGCCCATTTTTTGACTTGATTATTTGTTTTTTGGGTGTTGAGTTTGAGAAGTAGAACTTGGATACCAGCCCTTTATCTGTAGTGTCATTTGCAAATATCTTCTCCCATTCTGTGGGTTGCCTCTTTGTTTTGTTGACTATTTCCTTTGCTATGCAAAAGCTTTTTATTTTGATAAAGTCCCAAAAGTTCATTTTTGCTTTTGTTTCACTAGCCTTTGGAGATGTATCTTGAAAGAAGTTGCTGTGGCCGATGTTGAAGAGGTTACTGCCTATGTTCTTCTCTAGGATTTTGATGGATTCCTGTCTCACATTGAGGTCTTTCATCCACCTTGTTTATCTTTGTGTACGGTAAGAGAATGGTTGAGTTTCATTCTTCTGTATATAGCTGTTCAATTTTCCCAGCACCATTTATTGAAGAGACTTTTTTCCATTGCATATTTTTTCCTGCTTTGTCGAAGATTATTTGACCACAAAGTTGAGGGTCCATATCTGGGCTCTCTATTCTGTTCCATTGGTTTATGTGTCTGTTTTTGTGCCAATACCATGCTGTCTAGGTAATCACAGCTTTGTAATATAGCTTGAAATCAGGCAACATAATGTCCCCACTTTGGTTTTCTTTTTCAAATTTTCCTTGGTGATTCGGGGTCTTTTCTGATTCCATACAAATTTTAGGATTATTTGTTCCAGCACTTTGGAAAATGTCATTGGAATTTTGATCAGGATGGCATTGAATGTGTAGATTGCTCTGGGTAGCATAAACATTTTAACAATGTTTATTCTTCCAATCCATGAGCATGGAATATTTTTCCATCTTTTTGTCTTCTTCCATTTCTTTCATGAGTGTTCTGTAGTTCCTAGAGTATAGATCCTTTACTTCTTTGGTTAGATTTATTCTGAGGTATCATGGTTTTGGGGGCTATTGTAAATGGAATTGATTATCTAATTTCTCATTCTACAGTTACATTGTTAGTGTATAAGAAAACAACTGATTTCTGTGCATTGATTTTGTATCCTACCACATTACTGAATTGCTGTGTGAGTTCTAGTAATTTGGGGGTGGGGTCTTTTGGGTTTTCCACATAAAGTATCATGTCATCTGCGAATAGAGTTTGATGTTTTCTTTGCCAGTTTGAATACCTTTTATTTCCTTTTGTTGTCTGATTGCTGTTGCTAGGAATTCTAGTACTATGTTGAAAAATAATGGGGAGACTGGGAATCCTTGCTGTGTTCCTGATCTTAAGGGAAAGGCTCTCAGGGTTTCCCCGTTGATAATGATATTTGCTGTGGGTTTTTCATAGATGAATTTTATGAAATTGAGGAATGTTCCCTCTATCCATATACTCTGAAGAGTTTCAATCAGGAAAGGGTGCGGTATTTTGTCAAATGCTTTTTCTGTATCAATTGAGAAGACCCTATGGTTCCTCTCTCTCCTCTTATTAATGTGTTCTATCACACTGCTTGATTTGCAAATGTTGAACCACCTTGCATTCCAGGGATAAATCCCACTTGGTTGTGGTGGATGATCCTTTTAAAGTACTGTTGGATCCTATTAGCTAGGATCTTGCTGAGAATTTGGAATCCATATTCATCAGGGATATCAGTCTGAAATTCTCCTTTTTGATGGGGTCTTTGCCTGGTTTGGGGATTAAGGTAATGCTGGCCTCATAGAATGAGTCTGGCAGTTTTCCTTCTGTTTCTACTTTTTCAAAGAGCTTCAGGAGAATAGGCATTATTTCTTCTTTGAATGGCTGGTAGAATTCTTCAGGGAATCCATCAGGCCCTGGACTCTTGTTTTTTCGGAGGTTTTTGATCACTGCTTCAATTTCGTTACTGGTTATTGGCCTTCAGGTTGTCAATTTCTTCCTGTTTCAATCTTGGGTAGTTTATAGGTTTCCAGGAAGGCATCCATTTCTTCCAGTTTCCTTAATTTATTGGTATATAGTTGTTGATAATAATTTCTAATAATTGTATCTATTTCCTTGGTGTTAGTCGTGATCTCTCCCCTTTCATTCATAATTTTATTAATTTTGTTCTTTTCTCTTTTCCTTTGGATAAGTCTGGCCAGTGGTTTATCGATCTTATTAATTCTCTCAAAGAATGAACTTCTAGTTTCGTTGAGCTGATCTACTGTATTTCTGGTTTCTAATTCATTGATCTCGGCTCTAATCTTAATTATTTCTCTTCTAATGCATGACTTGGGCATCGTTTGTTGCTTATTCTCCAGTTCTTTAAGGTGTAAATTTAACTGGTGAATTCAGGATTTTTCTATTTTCTTTGAGTGAGGCTTGAATGGCTATGTATTTCCCCCTTAGGACAACATTTGCAGTATCCCATAGGTTTTAAAACAATGTGTTTTCATTCTCACTGGTTTCCATGAATTGTTTAAGTTCTTCTTTGATTTCCTGGCTGACCCATTCTTTTTTTTAAATTTTATTTTATTATGTTATATTAATCACCAAACATTACATCTTTAGTTTTTGATGTAGTGTTCCATGATTCGTTGCTTGCTTAAAACACCTAGTGCTCCATTCAATACATGCCTGCTTTAATACCCATCACCAGGCTAACCTGTCCCCCACACCCCTCCCCTCTAGAACTCTCAGTTTGTTTCTCAGAGTCCATAGCCTTTCATGGTTCATTTCCTTCTCTGATTTCCCCCCCTTCATTTTTCCTACTATCTTCTTCTTTTATTTTAACGTACAATTATTAAATGTTATATTAACAGATAATTATTAAGAATTCCTCATATCAGTGAGATCATATGACACATGTTTTTCTCTGATTGACTTATTTCGCTTAGCATAATACACTCTAGTTCCAACCACATCATTGAAAATGGCAAGATTGCGTGTTTTTGTGATGGCTGCATAATATTCCATTGTATATATATACACATCTTCTTTATCCATTCATCTGTTGATGGACATTTTGGCTCGTTCTATAGTTTGGCTATTGTGGACATTGCTGCTATAAACATTGGGGTACAAGTATCTTTCGGATCCTTACATTTGTATCTCTGGGGTAAATACCTAGTAGTGCAATTGCTGGGTCATAGGGTAGGTCTACTTTCAACTTTTTGAGGAGCCTCCATACCGTTTTCCAGAGTAGCTGCACCAGCTTGTATTCCCACCAACAGTGTAGGAGGGTTCCCCTTTTTCTGCATCCTTGCCAACATCTGTCATTTCTTGACTTGTTAATTTTAGTCATTCTGACTGGAGTGAGGTGGTATCTCATTGAGGTTTTGATTTGGATTTCCCTGATGTCGAGCAATGTTGAGCACTTTTTCTTATTTCTGTTGGCCATTTGGATGTCTTCTTTGGAAAAATATCTGTTCATGCCTTCTGCCCATTTCTTGATTGGATTATTTGTTCTTAGGGTGTTGAGTTTGATAAGTACTTTATAGATTTTGGATACTAGCCCTTTATCTGATATGTCATTTGCAAATATCTTCTCCATTCTGTTGGTTGTCTTTTGGTTTCGTTGACTGTTTCCTTTGCTGTGAAATGTTTTTATCTTGATGAAGTCCCAATAGTTCATTTTTGCCCTTGCTTCCATTTCCTTTGGCAATGTTTCTAGGAAGAAGTTGCTGCAGCTGAGGTCAAAGAGGTTACTGCCTTTGTTCTCCTTTAGGATTTTGATGGACTCCTGCCTCACATTTAGGTCTTTCATCCATTTTGAGTCTATTTTTTTGTGTGGTGTAAGGAAATGATCCAGTTTCATTCTTCTGCATGTGACTGTCCAGTTTTCTCAACACCATTTGTTGAAGAGACTGTTTTTTTTCCATTAGTCATTCTTTCCTGCTTTGTCGAAGATTAGTTGACCATAGAGTTTAGGGTCCATTTCTGGGCTCTCTATTCTGTTCCATTGATCGATGTGTCTGTTTTTGTGCCAGTACCATACTGTCTCGATGATGACAGCTTTGTAATAGAGCTTGAAGTCTGGAATTGGGATGCCACCAGCTTCGCTTTTCTTTTTCAACATTCCTCTTGCTATTTGGGGTCTTTTCTGGTTCCATAAAATTTTAGGATTATTTGTTCCATTTCTTTGAAAAAAGTGGATGGTATTTTGATAGGGATTGCATTAAATGTGTAGATTGCTCTAAGTAGCATTGACATCTTCATAATATTTGTTCTTCCATCCATGAGCATGGAACGTTTTTCCATTTTTTGGTGCCTTCCTCAATTTCTTTCATGAGTATTTTATAATTTTCTGAGTACAGATTCTTTGCCTCTTTGGTTAGATTTATTCCTAGGTATCTTATGGTTTTGGGTGCAATTGTAAATGGGATTGACTCCTTAATTCCTCTTTCTTCTGTCTTGTTGTTGGTGTATAGGAATGCCACTGATTTCTGTGCATTGATTTTATATCCTGCCACTTTACTGAACTCCTGTATGAGTTCTAGCAGTTTTGGGGGGGAGTCTTTTGGGTTTTCCACCTAAAGTATCATATCATCTGCAAAGAGTGAGAGTTTGACTTCTTCTTTGCTGATTCAGATGCCTTTTATTTCTTTTTGTTGTCTGATTGCTGTGGCTAGGACTTCTAGTACTTGTTGAATAGCAGTGGTGATACTGGACATCCCTGCCATGTTCCTGACCTTAGGGGGAAAGCTCTTAGTTTTTCCCCTTTGAGAATGATATTCGCTGTGTGTTTTTCATAGATGGCTTTTATGATATTGAGGTATGTACCCTCTATCCCTATACTCTGAGGAGTTTTGCTCAAGAAAGGATGCTGTACTTTGTCAAATGCTTTTTCTGCATCTATTGAGAGGATCATATGGTTCTTGTTCTTTTTTTTTAATTAATGTATTTTATCACATTGATTGATTTACAGATGTTGAACCAAACTTGCAGCCCAGGGATCAATCCCACTTGGTCGTGGTGAATAATCCTTTTAATATACTGTTGTATCCCATTGGCTAGTATTTTGGTGGGAATTTTTGCATCCATAGTCATCAGGGATATTGGTCTGTAATTCTCCTTTTTGATGGGGTCTTTGTCTGATTGGGGGATCAAGGTAATGCTGGCCTCAATAAATGAGTTTGGAGCTTTTCCTTCCATTTTTATTCCTTGGAACAGTTTCAGAAGAATAGGTATTAATTCTTCTCTAAATATTTGGTAGAATTCACCTGGGATGTCATCTGGCCCTGGGCTTTTGTTTGTTGGGAGATTTTTGATGACTGCTTCAATTTCTTTAGTGGTTATAAGTCTGTTCATGTTTTCTATTTCTTCTTGGTTTAGTTTTTTTTAATTGATACAATTCTAGTAATGCATCCATTTCTTCCAGATTATTTAATTTTCTGGCATATAGTTGCTTATAATATGTTCTTACAATTGTTTGTGTTTCTTTGGTGTTGTTTGTGATCTTTCCTTTTTCATTCATGATTTTTTTTATTTGGGTCATTTCTCTTTTCTTTTTGATAAGTCTGGCCAGGGGTTATCAATCTTATTGATTCTTTCAACAAACCAGTTCCTAGTTTCCTTGATGTGTTCTACTGTTCTTTTGGTTTCTATTTCTTTCATTTCTGCTCTGATCTTTACTTTTTCTCTTCTCCTGCTGGAATTAGGCTTTATTTGCTCTTCTTTCTCTAGCTGTTTAGGTGTAGGTTTAGGTTGTGTATTTGAGACCTTTCTTGTTTCTTGAGAAAGGTTTGTATTTCTATATACTTTCCTCTTAGGACTGCCTTTGCTGTATCCCAAAGATTTTGAACAGTTGTGGTTTCATTTTCTTTTGTTTCCATGAATTTTTTAAAATTCTTCTTTAATTTCCTGGTTGACCCATTCATTCTTTAGTAGGATGCTCTTTAGCCTCTATGTATTTGAGTTCTTTCCAACTTTCCTATTGTGATTGAGTTCTAGTTTCAAAGCATAGTGACCCAAAAATATGCAGGGAATGATCCCAATCTTTTGGTACCAGTTGAGACCTGATTTGTGACTTAGTATGTGATCTATTCTTGAGACTGTTCCATGGGCACTAGAGAAGAATGTGTTTTCTGTTGCTTTGGGATGGAATGTTCTGAATATATCTTTGAAGTCCATTTGGTCCAGTGTGTCCTTTAAAGTCTTTATTTCCTTGTTGATCTTTTGCTTAGATGATCTGTCCATTTCAGTGAGGGGCTGTTAAAGTCCCCTACTATTATTGTATTGTTTTCAATGTGTGTCTTTGCTTTTGTTAGTAATTGGTTTACATATGTGGCTGCTCCCATGTTAGGGGCATAGATATTTACAATTTTTAGATCTTCTTGTTGGATAGACCCTTTAAGTAGGATATAGTGCCCTTCCTCATCTCTTATTATAGTCTTTGGTTTAAAATCTAATTTGTCTGATATAAGGATTGCCACCCCAGCTTTCTTTTGGTGTTCATTAGCATGGTAAATTGTTTTCCACCTCCTCTCTTTCAATCTGGGGGTGTCTTTGGGTCTAAAATGAGTCTCTTGGAGGCAGCGTATTGATGGGTCTTTTTTTTTTTTATCCAGTCTGATACACTGTGTCTTTTTATTGAGGCATTTAGCCCATTTACAGGCAGAGTAACTATTGAAGGATACGAATTTAGTGCCATTGTATTGCCAGTAAGGTGACTGTTACTGTATATTGTCTGTGTTCCTTTCTGGTGTATGTTGCTTTTAGGTTACAGATTTCTTCTCCTGAGCTGCTTTCAGGATTTTCTCTTTGTCTCTGAGACTCATAAGTTTTACTATTAGATGTCGGGGTGTTGACCTATTTTTATTGATTTTGAGGGGGGTTCTCTGTGCCTCCTGGGTTTTGATGCCTGTTTCCTTCCCCTAATTAGGTAAGTTCCTTGCTATAGTTTGCTCCAATATACCTTCTGCCCTTCTCTCTTTCTTCTTCTTCTGGGACTCAATTATTCTAATATTGTTTCATTTTATGGTATCATTTATCTCTCGAATTCTGCCTACGTGATCCAGTAGTTGTTTATCTCTCTTTTTCTCAGCTTCTTTATTTTCCATCACCTGGTCTTCTATATCACTAATTCTCTCTTCTGCCTCATTTATCGTGGCTGTTAGAGCCTCCATTTTTTATTGCACCTCGTTAATAGCCTTTTTGACTTCAACTTGGTTAGATTTTAGTTCTTTTATTTCTCCAGAAAGGGTTTCTCTAGTATCTTCCATGCTTTATTCAAGCCCACCTAGTATCTTTAAAATCGTCATTCTGAACTCTAGTTCTGACATCTTACTAATGTCTGTATTGATTAGGTCCCTGGCAGTCAGTACTATGTCTTGTTCTTTTTTTGAGGTGATTTTTTCCATCTTGTCATTTTGTCCAGAGGAGAATAGATGAATGAGAGAACAAAGTGCTAACAGAGTAACAATGACCCCAGAAAAATATACGCTAAACAAATCAGAAGAGACCTCAAACCAGGGGAGAAGAAAGGGATAGAAAGAAAAAAAAAACAAAAAGAAAAAGAAAGAGAAAGTGAAAAAAAGGATATGACCAAATATGATCAGGCTGGTGAATAGATCAGAGCCACACACTAGATTTTGGGCGTATTTTGGTCTGTTAGAAGACACTGCCTCCCCAAATTTTAAAGAAAGAAAAATATTTGTACAAAAATAAGGGCAAATATGAAGGTAATGAATATGAGTTTAAAGATGAATATTATAAAAGATTTTATAACAGAAATTGATAAGATAAGTTGGTTATAAAAAGACAGAAGAGAAATTAAAAAAAAAAAAGGAAGAGAATGTGATCAGGCAGGAGAGTAAAACAAAGCCATACACTAGAGATTCAGGGTATATTTTGGTCTGTTAGAAGAAACTCTATCCCAAAATTTTAGAGAACAATATATATATATATATAGAATATATATAATTTTTAAAAAATTTAATAATAATTATATATATACCAAAAATAAGTTTAAGTAGTATGAAGGGACAGAATATGACTCTAAAAATTAAAAATAAAAAAGATTTTTAAAAAAAGGATTGATAAGATGTTGAAAAAGGGAAAAAGAAAAATTAAAAAAAAATAGAAAAAGAAATAAAACAAAAATAAAAATTTAACTATGAAACACTAGAGAATCAGGGGGAAAAAAGCCATGAATTCTATGTGCTGAATTCCCCTAGTCCTGGAGTTCTGCCATTCTCATTGATCAGTAAACTTGTTCTTGGTTGGCTGTTCTTGCTGATCTTCTGGGGGAGGGGCCTGTTGCAGTGGTTCTCAAATGTCTTTGCTGGAGGTGGAATTGCCCCATTCTTGCCAGGGGCCATGCTAAGTAATCTGCTTGGGTTTGCTCTCAGTAACTTTTGTTCCCTGCAAGCTTTCCGTACAGCTTTGGAGGACAAGAGTGAAAGTGGTGGCCTCACAGTCTCTGGCCCTGGAGGAGCCAAGAACTTGGGGCCCCACTCCTCAGTGAGTCCCCAGAGAAAAACAGTCAATCACTCCTGTCTCCCTGGTCTCCGGCCCCACTCCGTGCTCACCTGGCCTGTGACTGAGTATTTCTATCTCTGGCACCTGACCCCGTTTTGAGTCTCCATACCCAGCAGATTCCTGCAGTGCACTCCCACACCACTCCTCCCGGGGGAGGAAGGGGAGTCTCCCTGGATTTGCCACTTTTTGAGTATCTGCTCGAAGAGTAGTGGCCCGACTGTGCTGTGGATCACAGTTTATGGCAACCCCAAGTTGAGAGTCTGCTCCTAGGCTCTGTCTTTGCAGCCAGCTTCCCTGTTCTGAGAGCTCTGCCACATTCAGGCACCCCCAGTCTTTCTGTGACCCCGAGGGTCCTGAGACCACCCTGTCCCTGTGAGGGTTCTATCCCCTGCTTAGCCACTGGAGTGACATCCCTCAGAGGAGCAGACTTCTAAAATTTCTGATTTTGTGCTCCATAGCTCTATCACTTGCCAGTAGCAGCTGACAGAGGCTCCCTCTCCACTGCGGTCTGTCTCCCCAAATATCGCCTCGGATTCACTTCTCCTCTCATCCTACCTTCCAGAAAGTGGTGGCTTTTCTGTTCAGAGAGTTGCTGCTATTCTTTCCTTCAATCTCCTGTTGAGTTCGTGGGTGTTGAGAATGATTCAATCCCTATCTAGCTGAATTGCTGGTACCAGATGAAATTTAGGTCTCCTACTGTTCTGCCATCTTGCTAGGTATCTGACCCAAACATTCTTAAGCAGAGTGGTCTTTAGCTTCCAAGTGTTTGAATTTCTTCCAATTTTTTTCTTGTGATTGAATTCAAGTTTCAAAGCATTGTAGTCTGAGAATATGCAGGGAATAATCTCAATCTTTTGGTAGCTGTTGAGACCTGATTTGTGACCCAGTATGTGATCTATCCCGGAGAAAGTTCCATGTGAGTTCTCGAAGAATGAGTATTCTGTTGTTTTAGGGTGGAATGTTCTGTATATATCTATGAGGTCCATATGGCCCAGTGTGTCTTTCAAAGTTCTTGTTTCTTTGTTGATTTTCTGCTTAGATGATCTGTCTATTGCTGAGAATGGAGTGTTGAGGTGTCCTACTATTAATGTATTATTATCAATATGTCTCTTTATTTTGATTAACAGTTAGCTTATGTAGATGGCTGCTCCCATGTTGGGGGCATAGATATTTACAATTAATAGATCTTGTTGGATAGACCCTTTAAGAATCATATAGCGTCCTTCTGTATCTCTTACTACAGTCTTTAACTTAAAATCTAATTTGTGTCATGTAATAATTGCTACCCTAGCCTTCTTTTGAGGTCCGTTGGTATAAAAGATGGTTCTCGATTGCTTCACTTTCAGTCTGATGTATCTTTGGGTTCAGAATGAGTCTCTTGTAGACAGCATATGGATGGGTCCTGTCTTTTTATCCAATCTGCAACCCTGTGCCATTTTATGGGAGCATTTAGGCTGTTCATGTTGAGAGTGATTATTGAAAGATGTGATTTTGTTGTCATCATGTTGCTTGTGAAGTCCATGTTTCTATAGATTGTCTCCATAAATTTCTGTTCTATATCACTCTTGGGGTGTTTCTCCTTTTATAGAATCCCCCTTAATATTTCTTGTGGGGCCGGCTTAGTGGTTACATGTTCTTTCAGTTTCTGCCAGTCTGGAAGCTCTGCATCTCTCCATCCATTCTAAATGACAGCCTTGCCAGATAATGTATTCTTGGCTGCATGTTCTTCTCATTTAGTACCCTGAATATGTCTTGCCAGCCCTTTCTGGCTTGCCAGGTCTCTGTGGATAGTTCTGATGGTATTCTGATGTTCATCCCCCTGTATGTAAGGAATCTCTTCCCACTAACTGCCCTTAAGATGGTTTCCCTGGTTCTAAGATTTGCGAATTTTACTATTACATGTCGGGGTGTTGGTCTGTTCTCTTTGAATTTGGGAGGGGTCCTCTCTGCCTCTAGGACATGAATGCTTGTTCCATTCCCCAGATTAGTGAAGTTCTCAGCTACTATTTGTTCAAATATATCTTCTAGTCCTTTCTCTCTCTCCACCCTCTCAGGGACCCCAATAATTCTGTCATTGGAATGTTTCATGGCGTCACTTATTTTTCTAATTGTTTTCATGGATTTTGAGTTTTTTCTCCCTGGCCTCCTGTTTTTCCTTCTTTTCTATCAGTTTGTCTTCTAGATCACTAATTTGTTCTTCTGCCTCATTTACCCTAGCTATTAGAGTATGTAATTAGATTGGATCTCATTGATAGCATTTTTAAGTTCTGCCAGATCAGCTCTCATTTCTGCCCTTAGAGACTCTATGTTGCCATTAATCGTTTTCTCCACCCTAGCTATTGTCTTCATAACTGTTACCCTGAAGTCTATTTGTGACATCTTGCTTATGTCCATATCCATTTGTTCTGTGGCAGACGTCACAGTATCTGAGTCTTTCCTATTTGGGGGGTTCCTCCTCTTAGTCATATTGTTGAGGGGTGGTTGAGAGAATGTACAGATTCCAAATTATTGACCACAACCCAAGCAAGACGCACCTGTTTTATAGGGACCTTAGGGTTGTCAACCCCTTGTTCTTCCAGCATATCTTCTGGTGGAGGGGTCTGCCATGCTTTTACTCAGGCAACCCTGTTTGGGCAGAGTTGCCTTGCCCTCTGTGGGGAGGGGATGACCTCAGTGAAAACCAGTTTTCTGGGGCTTTTGTTATCTGACGGCTTTCCCTGGGGGCTTTCTGTGTCTCTTCTGAGAGTCAGAGCAGAAGTGACCATTTCTGAACCTCTGCCTTAGAATAGAGAGATAGCAGTCTGTTCTTCAGTGAGCTCTCGAGGTCACATTCTCTCCATTTCTGTCTGTGCTGCTAATATCGCAGTGTCCTGTGTTGTGCACCCCACAGCAGCAGGCCCAGCCCTCACTTCCAGGTCCAGCCATGGCTCTGCCCTTTGTGCTTCTAAAATCACCAGCCAGGGGCGCCTTGTCGCTCAGTCATTAAGTGCCTGCCTTTGGCTCAGGTCATGATCCCAGGGTCCTGGGATTGAGCCCCATATTGGGCTCCCTGCTCCGTGGGAAGCCTGCTTCTCCCTCCCCCACTCCCTCTGCTTGTGTTCCCTCTCTTGCTGTGTCTCTCTGTCAAATAAATATTTATTTATTTATTTAAAAAAAAACACCTGCCAGTTGCCCCAAGTTCGCACGCATGCTCCCACAGCTCCAGGTTTCATTCAGTGTACTGCCCTAAAGTCCTTTCCCTACTGCTACCTGTCTGGGAGTCTGTGCCTGTTCCCCAGCATGGGAGGCTTTTATGCTCCTGTGTTATTTCACCTTCCTGGGTCAAGCAGTTATGGCAGTTTCCTCCCCCTTCTGTTTATCTTCCAATATCTGCCTATGGAATCACCACTCCTCTCTTCATACTTTGAGACCAACCAGCAGTGATCTTCTGTTTGTAGAGCTCTAGATATATCTTTTTACATCTCAGGCTGATTTTGTGGGTGTTCAGAGTGGTCTGGTGGATATCCACCTCAATTCAGGGGACTGGTTGAAATAGGGTCCCCTACTCCTCTGCCATCTTTGCCCTCCTCCATTTTTCCACATCCTTGACACATTTGTTAGCTCTTGTCTTTTTAATGATAACCATTTTAACAGGTGTGAAGTGTCTTACTGTGGTTTTGATTGGCATTTCCCTAATAATTAGTGGACTTTGAGAGCTTGTTTGGAGGTTCTAACAGGGGAGTGCAGCTACTCATATACCCTTGACCGAAGAATGGTCCTCCTCTATGGGGAAGGTTGTCCTCTTTGAGCGTGCAGCTTTGGGAGGGATGCACTTGGAGTGGTGAGGGAGGAAGGGGACACCAGCCTAGCCAGCCAGATCAGCCGAATCAACCCTGGTGATCAGTGGGGTGTCACATCCAGATCTCTCTCACATCCTCCCTAATAATTAGTGATGTTGAACACCTTTTCATGTACCTGTTGGCCATTTGAATATCTTCTTTGGAAAAATATCTATTCAGGTGCTTTGCTCACTTTTTAATTGGATGATATTGATTTTACTATTGAGTTGGAGTTCCTTATATATTTTGAATATTAATCACCCTGTTGTGTGGTTTGCCAATATTCTCCCATTCCATGGGTTGCATTTTCATTTTTTTGGTCATTTGCTGTGCAGAAACCTTTTAATCTGATGTAGTACCGCTTACTTATTTTTTATTTTGTTGCTTGTATTTTGGTGTCATATCCAAAAAATCATTGCCAGACCCTTATTAAGAAGCTTTTCCCTATATTTTCTTCTAGGCATTTTGTGGTGTCAGTCTTACATTTAAGTTTTTAATGCATTTTGAGTAAATTTTTATTAGTAGTATAAGATAGAAATCTAGTTTCATATTTTTGTGCATGAATATCCAATTTTCCTAGCAATATATTTTTTTTCCTAGCAATATTTTCAGAGAGATTATTTTTTCACCATTAGATATTCTCGGCTCTTTTGCCACATATTAGCTCATCAGCTTTATTTCTTGACTTTCGATTCGTTCCATTGGTCCATGTATCTGTTTTATTGCCAGTGCTATACTGTTTTGATTACTATAATTTTGTGATATATTTTGAAATCAAAAGCATGATGTTTCTTGCTTTGTTCTTCTTTCTCAGGATTACTTTGACTACTCAGGGTCTTTTGTGGTTCCATATGAATTTTAGGATTGTTTTTTCTATTTCTTTAAAAAAAATGCCATTAGAATCTTGATAGGCATTGCATTGAATATATAGATGGCTTTGGATAATATGGACATTTTAACAATATTAATTTATCCAATCCATGAACATGGTATATTTTTCCATTTATTTGTGTCTTTTAAAATTTCTTTCATCAATGTACTAAGTTTTCAGTATAGTGATCTTTCATCTCCTTCATTAAATTTATCCCTTGGCATTTTATTGATTTTGATGTTATTGCATATGGGATTTTTTTCTTTATTTCTTTTTCAGATAATTCACTGTCAGTGCTACTGATATTTGTATGTTGATTTTGTATCCTGAAACTTTATTAAATTTGATCAGATCAAAGTTTTTTGGTGGAGTCTTTATGATTTTTTTCTATATAAAATCAGGTCACCTGCAAAGAGAGATAATTTTGCTTGTTCCTTCCCAATTCTAGTTCTTTTTATTTTTTTTCTTGCCTGATTATTTTATCTAGGACTTCCAGTGCTATGTTGAATGGGAGTAGTGAGTGAGAAGCCTTGTCTTGCTTCTGATTTTATAGGAAAAACTTTCAGTCTTTCACCATTGAGGATGATGTTAGCTGTGGGCTTGTCATATTTGGCTTTTGTTATGTTGAGAAAAGTATTTTAAAAATAACAGTATAAGACAACAAATATTTGTTATCTCCCATTTCTGTGGGTCAGGAATTTGGGAGCATTTTAGTTGGATGGTTCTGGTTCAAATCTCTCAGGAGGTCACAGTCATGCTGTCAGCCAGGATTGCAGTCTTCTCTGAAGGCTGGGCTTCTGAGTTCAATTATGTGCTTGCTGGCAAGTCTTTATTTCTTTCTGGCTGTTGCAGGGAGACTTCAATTCCTCATCATGTAGGCCTCTCCATTGGCTTTAGGAGTGTCTTCCCAACATGTCAGCTGGATTCCCACAGAATGAGAGATGAGAGAGAGAGAGAGAAAAGAGAGGAAGAATCTGATATAGAAATCACAATCTATTTCTTATAATCTCAGAAGTGACATGGCATCATTTTAACTATATATTGGTTGCATAGATCAACTTAGTACAGTGTGGAGGGAAACTACACCAGGAGGCAAAGATCATGGGAGCCATCTTATAGACTGCCTGCTATACTAGTGTTTGAGATCTTTATCTTTAACACGAGACAAACCTTTAAAAACTATTATTTTTACTATTTTAATCCATCTTCTCATCTAATAACTTGTGGCAACATACCATTCTTAAGTAAAAGCTTGGAAAAAGTGATCCCTAAGATTCCTCCCAACTCAGATTATGGTTCTACAGCACTTTTATGCGTTCCTTAAAATGACTGGGGGCTTTTCTGATATAGGAAGGAGAAGTCTTAAGAGCCAGAACCCTAAGGGGTGCTCATGTTTATTCAAGAATCACAGAGAGATCAACATGAAGCTAGGAGGGCAGCTGAGGTGAGATATTGAGAGACTTGATAATGTATTCAGATGGAATGCTGAAATGAAAATCTGCAGAGGTGACAGGCAACATACCTGCTAGCAAATGGGCTAGGGAGAAAGGATCCAGAACTTCACTGTAACATGGGTAAGGCTGGGGGTTTTAAGAATAACCCCATGAGGCCAGGCATGTGAGACATGTCTTACTGCATCTGGGAATGTGACTATATATATGTCCATTCTACTGCTGAAGGCCTTACATATTCCTAAATATGTAGATCAGCTATTAGATATTGACATAGGATACTCCATACAAAATTTCTTTCCATTTTTGTACATGTGGTTGCTACTACTTCCTATCTGGTCAGGCCTTTGCTGAGGAAGTCTTCTAGGGGAAGTGATTCTCCAAAGGATGTAATATTCTATATGGATATGTGTTTTCAGTAGCCCATCTCAGGTATTATTTCTCATTACTGGACAAATTAAACATTTATAATTTTAGAAAGTATAGTAAGGGATTAAAAGAATATTATAAATATTATTATCATTATGAAGTTCCATTACATAAGGTCAGGAAAGAGTAAATAAATGCAAGCACCTTTCAACATTGTGTCCTTCATTCAAAAATCAATATAAGTGGTTACCACAGGCACTTTTTTCCCAGGTCTAATTCCAGTCTTGTTCTGGTTTTGGGAAGTCATGTGTAAATCTGGGCAAGAGCCTGGTTCACCAGTTGAAGTGATTGTGCCCCACCTAATCTTAAATAATCAAGTTTCTTTGTTCTTGTGTGTTGTGCTGGTCTGCAGCACAGTTTCACTTTGTAGCCTGATCATCAGCCACTAGTATGTGGCTTCCACTATAACTGCTTTTCCCAGAACACACAATAGTTTTGCTTTTCAGTCTCTTCCTGTTGTGAGAACTACTCCAAGTCTGTGCTGCCCACAGCATGGTGTCCATGAGCATCAACATTCTTTGGAGACCATGCTGTAGACAGTGAGACCAGGCACATTTCAGAATGTCTTGCTGAGTGCCCCCCTCCTCCCAAAATCCACAAAAGGAAATCATGTTATAATAAGCCAATAAGATGTGTAGCAATTTTGTGGATAGGTTTGGATGTTGACAAAATACTCTCTATTGCCATTCCATTAGTATAAGTTTAGTAAAAGATATTAATTTATGGGTCACATTAGCCTCAAGTACTTTGAAATCCATTTTCATGCAAATATGGGAATCCTGCTGAAAATGGAAGATTAAATATCATATTCTTATGAAATGATGAAACTAACATCTGGTTCCTTAATAATGGACAAAGAGTGACACTGAGAACCCTTTTAGATTTATATTTAATCCTTTTCCATAGTTTAAATGTGCATATAAAATTCATAAAGCAACATCTTTAAAAAGTTAAGCATGAATGGAATTCACCCATTAGAAGTATGCTCTATATATTTCTGAGTTTTCTCAGCACTCAAGTTCAGAATGGATCTGTATTATATTCCAGGTTCCTGAGCTTTACTGATTATAAACAGATTCCCTCTGTTGTCATCCTGTTTAACAGGCTGATGCCACTGTGCTTCCTTAAAGACAAAGAGGAAAAGAAAAAAACTCTTCAATGCATTTTCACATCTCTGGGCATTTATTGAGTCACAGGTTGAAATCTAAACATAATTCTGCCAAGACAAAAGAAGTATTAATTTTATTTTAACGTTTATTATTATATGACATACAAACTATTCTTTTCTCCATTGTTGGCACTCAGGTCCATAAGAGCAAGGCATTGACTTAAGATATTTGGCTGACTTCCTCAGAGCACTGTCCAAGCAGAGGTGAGAGACAGCTAGGTACATAAGTCAGCAGCAGCTCTCCTGTGCTGATCAAACGAGGTTGGCATTGCTATAAAAATGGAAAAGCAGATTTTGGACAAACCTGGGCTCTTTTGTGCTCTTATTATATTTTGCTTTGGCAACTCACAGGCCTAGTTCTTAAGGAAGCAGATGGTTTTTTAAGACTTAAAGGGAAAAAAGTGTATCAGATTCCTTGCCTGTGCTTGTCACAGATGTGCTTGCCAAGAAGGCGTGCTCTCTACTGAACACCCAGAGGGGCAAAGGTCATACTGAAAGGTGCTAAAAGGCACTTGCAGAATAACTTTTGAATAAAAAATGAATTAATTCCTCACTCTTTGTTCATTTTGATCTTTAACAGTAAGGATGCAATTTTGTCATAAAAGAAGAAACCATCCCTGTAGTTTTCTACCTAGGAAGCCCTATGTACTGAGGACTCCATGACTTTTCAACTATCCTGTATGTGCTTTAAGGACCAGGAAGGTTTATCTCTTCGCTGCTTGGATTCTCACATTGTTTTATCACTGGCCTTGAGCACAGTGGACACTTAAGATATGCCTGAACTCCCCTGATTCCTGAAAGATATGCCAGATTTAAAGCATTCTGATTCCCCAGTGTCTTCTGATTTAAATTCTGCTTTAATGAGTGCTATTTTTTAGGAGAAGAGGTAAACTATATTAGCACAAAAAGGATGAATTTAAATGGATGCACATTGCAGCAGATGACAGACTAAAAGGTTGCAAAGGATTTAGGATGCAGGAAACTGGCAAACTAAAGTTTCCTAAACTGCTTGTGATAAAGGCAGTGCTAGAGTGGCTTCTTTCCTTTGTGTGTAAGATTTCATTTTTATCTCCCATCACCAATTTAACTATCTTTGATTGTTTGTTATTTCAGTGGTGGTATGGGATTAGTTGTGTTCTCCCAAAATTCATATAATAAAGTCATAACCCTCAGTACCTCCAATGTGGCTGTATTTGGAAATCGGACCTTTAAAGAGTGATTAGTTTTAAATGAGGCCATTAGGGTGGGCCCTAATCCAACCTAACAAGGGTTCTTTTAAGAAGAGATGATTAGGACATAGAGACACCAGGGAAGTATGCGCACAGAGGAAAGACCATGTGAAGACATAGGGAGAAGATAGCCATCTACAAGCCAAGGAGAGAAGTCGCAGAATAAATCAACTCTGCCAGCATCTTGATCTTGGACTTGCAGCCTCCAGAACTGTGAGAACATAAATTTCTGTTGTTTAAGTCACCCAGTCTGTGTTATCTTGTTATGACAGCATGAATAGACTAATACAGATGGCTTTTTCCATTCTTGTGGTAACTGCAAAAATGGTCAGAAATTATTTCTTTCCCTGTAGTTACACTCCCTTGTATTATGACTTTGCAGCTTGGGAGGTGAAGATTGTTGCCTATGGTTTGACTTTGTTGACTTGCTTTAGCCAATAAAATGTGCCAGTTCCAAGGCTGGACTTCAAAAGATTTTGCATGCTTCCTTGGAGCCCATCTAGGGCCCCTGTGGACAAGTGCAGACTAACTTGCCCAAGGCTATACTTAATTCCTCAACCCTACACCTCCAGGTCAGGAAGACAGAAGAATAAAAACAGAGTTGAAAAGTGAATTAGTTAAGGTCTGTCTGCTTAATATTGAATTATTTTTCTAATCATTTGACCAACATGCATAAAAGAGGTTTTGTCTTTTGCTTCCCTCTCCCCACCCCTGCTGTTCCTCGAAAACTAAGCATATCCAGGGGCACCTGGGTGGCTCAGTCGTTAAGCATCTGCCTTCGCTCAGGTCATGATCCCGGGGTCCTGGGGTCGAGCCCCGCATCGGGCTCGCTGCACCGCGGAGAGCCTGCTTCTCCCTCTCCCACTCCCCGTGCTGTGTTCTCTCTCGCTATGTCTCTCTCTGTAGACTGTCAAATAAATAAATAAAACCTTTAAAAAAATTTAAAAAAATAATCCTGTGCATGACAATGAGTAAATTACCATAAGAAAATAAAAATATTAAAAAAAAAAGAAAGAAAACCAAGCATATCCAATGACTGTTAGTCTGGAGACATTCTGTATTGGGGGCTGGGAACCACCATCCATCCCTGTTTTTGGGGGGTTGCATTGAAGATCCTATAGGAGGATAGCAGTCATTTTCCTCTTTTTCTTAAGTTAACTTCATAATTTGTCCTTGTGACCTTCCCACTTTCAGAATGCTACACTGGCTACTATCCAGTGAGAAAGAGAGAGTTCCGTTTTACTTTATTTTATTTTTTAAAATTTTATTTATTTGACACAGAGAGAGAAAGAGAGTGAGAGAGCACAGGCAGGGGAAGTAGTGGAGGGAGAGGGAGAGGCAGGCTCCCTGCTGAGTAGGGAGCCCAATGTGGGACTCAATCCCAGGACCCTGGGATCATGACCTGAGCCAAAGGCAGACACTTAACTGACTGAGCCACCCAGGCACCGTTGAGAGTCCCATTTTAAATAGAAAATGGACTGTTTGACACACCTCAGTTCTCACCTTCTGATTGAGAGTGCTTTCTGGTTTTGAGGCCAAATTGTTTGCCTGTCTGGGAAGGAGATTTATAAAATGGGACAGTTAGAGAAACACAGCAGGTTCTATATCTATCAGGAGAACATTCTGAGGCTAGCTCTGAGAGAGGGAAGTTTGGATTTAAGGCCAACTTTGGCTCTGCCTTTGTCAGCTGAGTTCCCTCCTAGAATGTGGAGATCCACATGGCTTTGCTGTCCTCCATTGTCTGGGAAGACATTTTCTAGGGTGTACTCTTGGAAGGATAAGAAAGGTGAGCCACATGTAGATCATTCATGGCAAATGTGGCATATGGGCTCCTTGCCAGGTGCAATCACCGGTTTTAACTGCTGTAGATCTCTCATCTGTAAGGCATCTTGTACATTTTCTGAGACAGAGCAGTAAAGGAATCTGCCCCAGATCATTAAAGTCCTGTGTGTGGGAGGTCTGTGTGTGGGGGAGGGGCTGCTGACTGTTTCACATGACCGTTCCAGACCCCAAGCCCCTTGGAAAAAGCCTGTGGCACTAGATTGCGGGAGTTTTGCAAGTCTAAACAATTCCTGATGATCTATATATTTTTTTAAACTAAAACTAAACTGTATCTACAAAAGAGCACATTAGTGTACACACACACACACACACACACACACACACACACACACACACACCAATGAACCACTCCGCTAACCCCCTGCCCAAATAAAAACATTTCAAACGTTTTGGATCTGATTTCTTATTTCCTGTGAACAGTTGTTGGCATTATTTTATGTGGAGAGGTTTGGTTGTAAGATGAGCAAATGCCCGTGAGCTCTATCCATTGTTGTAAATTAGGCCAACAGGCAGTGATACTCTTTAGACTGATGCCAATTTTCTTTCTAAGAGGATAATCCTGTAATGCAGAACAGAAAGTTTTTGCTCCTTTGAATTAAGGCCTTAATACTTTGCTTGATTTTTGTTTGAGTGTTTTTTTCCTCGAGTAGAGACACTTTAATCTCAAGATGTCATGTAACCTCAAACTTTCCTACTCTATTTTAAAGTATATTCATTTTAAAATCATCCAGGAGAAAAGTGGGAAAGGTTATGTCCTTGGGCAGGTTAGTGCCCTCCTTACCATGATAGAGATTGCTGGGGACAAAAGACTAAAAACTTGCATTTGTCAAGCTGTTTCACATCAAAGAGTGAAGGTGCTTGCATGATATTTTATAGACTGTATCTCACTGCCACTTAAATTATCTCCCAATAAGTCCATAAGATCTGTGTGTTGATCCACCAGCTACATGCAGCAAGTATGACCACTACTTTCTGAACGAAATGGCCCACTCTGTTTTCTTAAAACCAGTCCCTCTTTCATCATGTTTGTCTTTGTTCTGTTTTGTTTTGTACATTGTGGTGATTTGATATATGTATACGTTGTGAAAGGAGTCCTCCCCCATCTGGTTAATTCACACATCCATCATCTTACATATTTATCTTTGTTTTTTGTTTTGGTGAGAACATTACAATTCTATTCTCTTAGCAAATTTCAGTTATACAACACAGTGTTATCAACTATAGCCACCACGTTTTACATTAGATCCTTAGACCTCAATCATCTTACACCTAAATGTTGGTACCTTTTACCAACTTATTTCTATTTCCTCCAACTCCCAGCCTCCGGCAACCACTTTTCTACTCTATTTCTATGAGTTTGACTTTATTTAAAAACTTTTTCTTAGATTCCACATGGGAGTGATACTATGTAATATTTGTCTTTCTCTGTTTGTCTTCTTTCGCTTAGCATAATGCCCTCAAGTTCTGCCTATGCTGTCACATATGGAGAATTTCCTTCCTTCTCGTAGCTGAATAATATTTCACTGTTGTACATACCACTTCTTTATCCATTCATCTGTTGATGGACACTTATGTTGTTTCCATATCTTGTCTCTTGTGAATAATGCTGCAATGAACGTGGGAGTGCAGATATCTCTTCAATATCCTCTTTTCATTTCCTTTAAATACATACCCAGAAATGAGATTGTTGAATCATTTGATAGTCCTTTTAATTTTTTGAGAAAACTCCCTATTGGTTTTCATGGTGGTTGCACCAATTTACATTCTTACCAACAGTGCACAAGAGTTCCTTTTTCCATATCCTCTCCAAAACTTGTTATCTCTTGTTTTTTTTTGATGACAGTCATTCTAACAGATGTGAAGTGATCTCTCATTGTGGTTTTAACTTACATTTCCTTAATGATTAGTGATATTGACCACCTTTTCCTGTATCTGTTGACTATTTATATGTCATCTTTGGAATAATGTCTTTTTACTTCCTCCATTCACTTATAAAGTCTGTTTGTTTTATGCTATTGGGTTGTATGAGTTCTTTATATATTTGGATATTTGCAAATATTTTCTTCCATCCTGTAGTTGCCTTTTCATATTGTTGATGGTTTCCTTTGCTGTGCGGAAACTTTTTATTTTGATGTTGTCCCAGTTGTTTATTTTTGCTTTTGCACACTTAATCCAAAAAATCATCACCAAGATTGATGACAAGGAGTTTACCACCTATGTTTTCTTCTAGTTTTATGGTTTCAGGTCTTACATTTAAGTCTTAAATACCTTTTGGGTTTTATTTTTGTATATGGTATAAGATAATGGTCCAGTTTCATTCTTTTACATATGGCTGTCCAGGTTTTCCAACACCATTTGTTACAAAGACTCTTTTCTCTACTGTATATTCTTGGCTCCTTTGTTGTAAAACAATTGATCATATGTGCATGGGTTTATTTCTGGGCTCTTTAGTCTGTCACTGATCTATGTGTCAGTTTTTATGCCAGTATCATATTGTTTCAATAACTATGGCGTTTACAAAATGGTCCACACCATCATTTTCTTTAAATCAGTTCCTTTTCCAACATATTTAGTTTTACTCTATTGCCCTCCTATTCTATAGTGTGAGTGAGCATTCTTTCTCAGTTATTACTCAATTATCCCCTCCCAGATGCAAGGGAAAGTCCTGAGATTCTCAGGGGACTCATATGGACCAAGTATTTGGGGAATTTTCTCCAGCTTTTGGCCTCCATAGTTGCTGCTGAAATGCTCACTGCCCCCATCTGCCTGGTCCTTTACAGGCCCATGGTTCTTTTGCCTCTTTGCTATGTGTGAGCTCAGGAATTCTTGCTCAATGTTCCTAATGTCGGGGGTCCTGCTTCCCTAAGTATACCATCTGGCATGTTCCTTTTAGGTCTGGCCACCTCCCAGAGCCCACTGTTGTAGGGCCTGCAGGTTTCCTGCTCTCCCCCATTGTCTACCCACTTGTGCACTCTGTTTCTGCCTCTTTCCAACTCCATAATATAAGCTCCTCTAGAAGATTAGAACTTTGGGAGGTAAAGAACCAGGAAGGGAAGAGTTTATAGTCACAAAGAGTCTTTGCACACAAAATATGCATCACATTAGCAAGCCACTTAACCTTTTTTTGGATGAAGAAAGTAAGGCACAGAGATGGTAACTGACACATAGAAAACCATACAGCAAATTAATCACAGGTTTGGGTATAAATGGAGCCTTTTGAATGCAGATCAAATCATTGCCCTCTACAAAGAGGAAAACTGAACCAGGGGCCTTTCAGTTTCTGAATCCAAAGAATTTTACAGGATGGAATTCGAGTTAAAGTCTACTTTGTAGGACAGAAACAGGAATTATTTCCTTTCCATGGTAGTTTGACTCATTTGTCAAGCATTTTCATAATCTAGTCCCAAGGCCATAGGAGTCCAATTGCTGGTGTCAGGAGCCAGTGAGAGAAATTCCCTGTCTCTGTACTTACTACTCACTTATGACACCAGCCAGCCAGGCACCTAGGGTGTCTGTCAACAGCATGTGGGGGACTTCAACCATAGCCTTGCTGCACATTGAGAAGCAGATGTCTATTTTTCTAATCTCTTTGGAAAACAGAAAATGTAGTAAATATCAGTGCTCAAAGATTAGAAACTGAAGATGTAGGTGGCCACTTGAGTTGAAATTCCAAAAATCTTTCAGCTGCAGGGAAGCATGGGGTTGAAAACTGGAAGCTTACTAGCCTTTTGAAAAAAGCAAATTAAGTCCTAGCTTTTTTTTTTAATTAAAAAAAAGAGGGAGAGAGAGATTGCATATTTCCACAAGTGAAAATGCCAACAGGAGCCTTATAGAAAATAATGATAATATTGCAACAAAAATGCATAGCTCCAGCTTAAGCATTCTAGCCTTCTTAGATCAGTCACCTTAAAATGTGGCCGGAGATTTAGGCTTATTGCACCATTTCTGCAATTTTTCTTAAGGTTGGTCTCCTCAGATGAGAGAAATTAAAATATATGGTAATTGTGCTAGCAAAGCCCAAACCTCAAAACTCAATATGCTGGGAGATCAGATGATAAAGACGACAAAATATACATGTGAGAACACCAGTTCAATGGGAAGTCCAGCATAGCTACCACTTTTCATTCATTCATTCATTCATTCATTCATCCATCCATTCTTTCATCCATCTATCTATTCATTCACTTAACTAATAGTTACTCAGTATCTGTTTTGTGCCCAGCAGTGGTTTAGAAGCTTGGGTAACAGAACTGAATAAAATAGGCAGATTTCTCTACTTGGATCTTCTTCTAGTTGAGACTGATGTAAATGGGAACTTTCTCGTACATGGGGGGTGTTTATTAGATCTCTGCACTTTACCCAAGTGGTCAGTGTCTGACAAGCTCGTGTGTTAGGAAACCTTTAGGGTGGTCCCATGTCCTGGGTACACATCAGGAAAGTACAGTTTTCATCACTGGCTCAATTGATCTTTTAAACTTTTAATTTTTTTTGGAAGCAAGAATATTAAAGGAATTAACAAAAATCATGGCATCTCTTAAATTGCAAAAAGAACAGATATTTGCACAGTGCTTTGCAAATTATAACAGTCTCACTAAGGAAATGAGGTAAACTGAATTAAAAAAAACAAGCAGTTTTCAGCTCAGACTTAACTCCCAAGAAACTTTTTCCTCCTAAAGCCTGGGTGACTAGCTCCTCTAGGTGAATTACCTCATGGTGCTTATTCCATAGCCTTCCCCATCAGAAGTTCACTTGTCTTCTCTCTTGTCTGCACTTTTTGCCATTGTTTTATCTCCTAATCTGGGTGAAGTTATTTGTACTAGGTTAAATGCCAGTCATATGTAGCCTGTTTCAATCTTTTTCTAGATGGATTATGTCTCCATGATTTTTTCCTCAAATCTATCAGCTGAGACTAATTTATCTTTATTTTCCCTTCATCATACCTTTTGGCAATACATAGCTCACTGCCTGGTACATAATAGATGACCAATTAATTATTTGTGAACAAGCAAATGAATAAATATATAGCAATAGTTCCTTGATTTTTAAAAGACCCAAAAGATCTTTTTCTTCTACTTTTCAGACATCCTTCTGATGAGTGAGTAACCATAGTACAGTTTATCCTGTACTTCCTCATCTTCTTCTTTACTAAGTTGTCATTTGAATGGTCTTTGAATTCATTTGCATTATAACACACTACATTGCATTCCTGGTTAATTGTAATACAAATACTCTTTGGCCTAGAATAGAGCTGAACTCTGGGAAAATTGTCAAAATATCAAGAGTGAAGGAGAAACATCCTTTGTGTGCCTTTGGTGGAAAAGTCTGGCTTGTAAACCCCATATGTTGCTAAGAAGTAGGGTCAATAAAATGCTCTTGGCAGGGCAGTTTTCAAGGGATAACCACTCAGAGACTTGCTAGAGATGGACAAGGCAGTTGAGTGCAGTGGAAGAACCATGTGGTAGAGAGGCCCTTGGGGCTCTAGTCCCAAATCTGTCCTCATTTGTGGCCTTTCCCTCCCAAGGCTATAATTTTTAATTTTTAAAGTCAGAGGATGGGGCTTCTCAGGGATCTCAACTGTCATTTGCTGCTTGATTGCTTTATAATATATCATCACCAAAGGTGAAGAACGTTGGACCTTCTGTGGGTCCCAGTCCTTCAGAATAAAAGGCAAGCTGCAAGGCACAGTATGGGAAGCCTCATAACTTGGCCATGTCTTTCTCTCCCAGCTTCTTCTCCTCTCCATCTCTGTGTGGCTCAAGTACAAAACTTCTTGCTATTCTGTGTGGCTGTGGTTTTTCACTCCTCTGTGCCTTTGTCCTTTGTTCATGTTGCATGTTTTCCCAGCTCACCTCCATATTTCTTTGTTTGGCTGACTTTTTTTTTTATCCTTGCAAAATGGTTTAGGCCTTCTGTGCTCCAAGGCTCCACCCTGCTTTCCTGCATTTCTTTCCCTGTGTTCCCAGAGCTGGGTCTTCATGACTCTGTCATTATCTTTATTACATTATATAGAAATAGCTGGTTTTAAGCAGACCATGAACATCTTGTGGGTAGGGACTGTGTCATAGTCAGTGCTGCAGCTCCAGCACCTAGCATAGAATATATGATCAAAGACTATCAGTTGAATGGAGCTTAAGAGGACAAGAAAGGGGGACAGTTGGTCAGCTGCTCTTAGAGAGATACTTTATTAGTCTAATTGGTAAAACAGGATGGATGCCTATTTCTCTCTTCTGTAAAAGCTTGGATAGGATATGGAGGGCTGGTCTGGCAGTTTCCTAATCACTAGGGTCTCAGGCATCTATCTAACTGTGTGTCCTTAACACACAGTTTCCATGTGGGGATATAAAATGATGCTATAGTTCCTGCCAATATGTGTCATGGGGCAGGAGAAAAGGAGAAGAAGGCCTCCCTTGTCTATGAGGGTATAGCTTGGTCCTTGAGTCACAATCCCTCACATCCCACTGACCAGAAAACATCACTTGGCTCTATCTAGCAATCAGGGTGGGTTTGAATAAATAGTCTTTTATGTTGGTGGTTGTGTGTCCAACCCAAAATTCTATTACTTTGTAAGGAGGGGATTATGGATACAGAAGTACAACCAGAAAGTCCTACTAAGTAAAACCTAAGTGCCATTGTGTATAAGGTACTGTAGCATGGTACCTCCTGGAGGTGTGGCAGAAGCCACTTCCAGATGATAGTGTTATGGAGAAAATTTAATTAACCATAATGCCTCTTAGGGAGAGCCTTGCACTTGTTTAGAGGAAATATTTCAGCAAGTTGAGGGTAAGATCCCTAAGGGCATGCTCAAGGACAAAGGATAGTATCTAAATAGTGCTCTAAGTGTGGGGATGGGTGATGAGAGGGGATCTTGATTTGTTGAGCAGTAGAAACTTGGCAGAGATGAACTGCTAGGCATAAAATGGAAAAGAGGTATCTGGAGAGGTCAGTTCTGGAGTAGGAAAAGGGGAGAGAGGAACCACCTTGATGTTAGCATAGGGAATTTGTAGGTATTGGGTTTTGAGTGGAGCATGCACACCATTTTTCTTTGGCTTGTCTATGAAATCTTAGGCAAATAGCCAAGTTATACATCATTCATTAATATTTCTGAGTAAGTAGGTCCTTTGGAAAGCCTCAAGGCCCTCTGGTCTATGTCCAGATTGGTTCTGGGGTGAAAGCAGAGCTAGTTTATGGGGATGCAAGAGCTGGAGGATGGTTTTGGGGATGCATCACAAATGATATTGAACTGTGGTATGGCATGACAGGGCTCCTCTGATTTCCTGGAATCTCTCTACTGGCCTGTCTTCACCCATTTTACTTAGTTTAAAACCTATACCATGAAATTGTTTTATGGTTTAGACAATAGATGAGGGACATTGTTGTCACATTAGCAATCTCTAGAGTGTGTTCCATGCAATACAGTAGTCTAAGAGTAAGTATTCCACCAAAAAAGGTTCTGTGCGAAAAACAAATTGGGGGGACATGGGGTTAAATTAAATGAGCAAGTTCATTGCTGTGGGATTAGTGGGAGCCTTTAATAAGATTCTACAATAATGTGCCTTGTGACTTTCAGAATATGTGGCATTTTACAAATATTTTAACCACAGAGTCTGGGATCTGTGTGTGTGAGTATATGTGTACATGTGTGAAAGAAAAATAAAGAAGAAAAGAGAGAATCACATATTTAAATTTAAAGCTGGTGCTCTATGGAACACACTTAGAGGAAACTGGGCAACAGGACCAAAGAGACCCCAGGGAACGTTAAGCTTGTTCTGCCACCCAGAGCCAAGCACATTCCTTTTTTTTTTTCTTAGTCAAGCACATTCTAATATAGCCTTTGGGATCCCAGTGTCCAAAAGGACTTGAGAAGGACACCATGAGGTTTGGAAAACACAGTAAAAGCAACTGAAAACATCTTTGGCTGGAGGCACCCGCAATAGAGCCCCTGATACTCCCTTCCCTAGCAGGCCTCCCTGCTCTGCACACCTTCCCTTCAGCTACTTTCCACTGCCCCCGTGGGACACCTCCGTTCTGCCTGTTCTTGGCTTAAGTTTGGTCTGCATTTCTGTTGTTGCTCCTGTGTGAATCTGGTCACACTGCTCACTGCGCAGACTGGTCCCACACTACCCTCCTAATTCTGTCCCATTATGCTTTCCCCTCCTCAGAATTGTCACAGTCTCTTTAGGTCCTCTGGCTCAATAGTCAAAGGATGAGCTCAGTGAGCAGCCACTTTCTGGGTGGTTGGGGCAGGCCTTGTCCTCCAAGAGACTGGATGGAAGGCAGACCCTGGGGCCACCTTGATGGAGTGCTTAGAGAGGCTCAGAGTCCTGAATACCATCGCTCAAGGCTGAAGAGAAGAATAAAAAAAAATAAGGAACAGAGAAAGTCTTCAAGGGGACCAGAAAGAGAACCCACATGTAGAACACATTGCTTCCTGTGTCATATTATTTCTGTATCTGGAGACAAAACTCCTGAAAATGCAGTGTGTAGTTGGAGAGAAGCCACCTTATTAAAAGGGGGTGTTAACTGCAGTGAGACTAACATGCCATGCTTCTTGTATAAAGGACAGTTGACAATGGCTCTCAATTAACTGAGTCTGGTTACAGATTAAATCTCATTATAGTGAGTAACTCGGTGTTACACTGTTCTATTATCACAAGTCTTTGCTTCAGGCAATTGTCCACTTATTCAAAGTAATATTTAAATGAATTGGAGTATTCCAGTACCATGAAATAATTTGGATGGTTCCTTGGTTATGTTAAAATAGGATTTTGCCAGTGGGATCAGAACACAATGGTTGTGAAATCATATTAAAAACTGCAAAGGCCTTTCGAAAGTGTCTTTTACAGGTAGATTGTATAAAGGAGAGCATGGGAGAAAGGTCTCTTTTTACCTTTGACAGTTAATGCAGTCATCTCCAAGAAGAGAAATAGTTTTCCATAACTAGTCTTTTCTGCCTACTTTAGTACATTTCTGTACCTAGTGGTAACTGATTTGTGTTATTATTTTGCAAGTATATCTTATTGTATACCTGAAATTAATATAACACTGTATGTTAACTAACTGGACTTAAAATAAAAACTTAAAAAAAATCCAAGATCCAATTAAGGGTCTCCTATTGCAAACAAAATAAATAAATAAAATAAAATTTCAGATACAAAAATTATTAAATGCTAATTAATTTTACTTAAATAATATAAATGACATTTCATCTTACTACTTAAAAGATGATCTATGTATGTATTTTGGGACATACACAAATATTTCTAGCCAGAGAGAAGTGTGGTGAAGTGGCAAGAGTAAATTAAATTGAGGGGTTATTTAAAAAATAATCAAAATCAGTAAAAGTGCATTTTTTCTGTGAAGCATTCAATATTATTTCCAGGTAAAATGTCCAGGCATTTACTTTTATTCACAAAGTTGGGTATCCTCTACAGCTGCATCTTTCCTTTCCCTACCCTCTCTTATGAATCTGTAGGATCAACTTATTTAATTCTAGAAATAGAAATCGTATCTATAAACATTCACTGTATATAAGTTCACTAAAATGTTACTTGAGAGGGCATGTAAGTAAAGCTCAGAATCTTTTCAGAGTATTAGAAATAACCTGGAACCTTGTTGAGAGTAAGCATTTGTAGTTCTAAGATATCATTTATTTAACTACTATGTTTTCCTAAACTTTTTTTTAGGAAAAAAAATACCCTAAGATAAGGTGTTGTCAAGAACATATGAAGCTGTCTGAGCTTTCAGTAACGGTTTATATCTTGCATAGCACAACCTAGCTTTTGTTTTATTTTCAAAGTCATTCCAGAGCTTAGAAACATTTATTTTTTTGCTCTTAGAAACATTTATTTTTTTGCTCTTTAAGGGAAAACACATCTAATGGGAAAGTAGCAGGGAAAGAGCTTGTGTATTTACTGAGTTTCTTTGTGGGAGAGCATAAGTGAAATTTCTTATTTGCACATTACTTGTTGCTGTTTACAAGAATGTGTGTAGTAGCCAAATGCCAATGGAACATGTTTGGGGCCAGTTCTATATTTTCTCTAGGATTTTACTGCTAGTAGCTCCAACCTTGTTAAGTGGTCCTGTTCTAAAACCACATGTTTAGAAAGGAGTGTTAGCTACTTGCCTTGGTACATTAATGTTTTCGTTCTAATTTACCTGGTTTTGATGAGAGCACTGTAGACAGCGAAGTGAGTGGGAATGTGTGCTTCTGTTTATTTAGCTTTACTGGGCATCTTCTGTATGCTGAGCACTTCTCTATTCCTCTAGACCTAGTCTGGCCCACAAAGAGAAAACTAGAGTCATACCTTCCCTTATATCCAGAACTGAAATCTGCTGTCTGGGTAAAGACTGACATCCTGAGAAAGATTTGGGATAGAAAGTATGAAAAAAAACTTGAAATAATTTCACCATAAAACTTTGAGATAGACTAACTATTTTTCCTGCTCTCCTCTGTTTCATTTATCTTTCACACAACCCAGGCTGTGCAACAGTGCTCGGGGGTTTGTGGCTGCAGTTGTACCTTGAAAAACTCTACTCTGTGTTGAAGTGGGAACTTCACTTCTTCACTTCACTTCACTTCACTTCACTTCACTTCACTTCACTTCACACTTCTTATTTTTGAAAAATCCTACTGTGGAATCAATAGAACCTGAACCAATAGGGTGTTGTTTTTTTTTCTCTTGGTATTTTTGGTTACTTCTACCCTTCCATTTCTAGGCACCTTACCCACTTGGACCGGGTTACCCAACCCAGTGGGGAAGAGCCAGCCCTGAGCAACCTCGGCCTCCCTTTCAGCAGCTTCGACCACTCGAAAGCCCACTACTATCGCTATGATGAGCAGCTGAGCCTGTGCCTGGAACGGCTGAGTTCTGGCAAAGACAAGAATAAAAGCATCCTGCAGAACAAATATGTCCGATGTTCCGTTAGAGCTGAAGTTCGTCATCTCCGGAGGGTCCTGTGTCACCGCTTAATGCTAAATCCCCAGCATGTACAGCTCCTTTTTGACAATGAGGTTCTCCCAGATCACATGACCATGAAGCAGATATGGCTCTCCCGCTGGTTCGGCAAGCCGTCCCCTTTGCTTTTACAATACAGTGTGAAAGAGAAGAGGAGGTAGGAGCCAAGCCCCCGCCACATCCCTGTCCCCTTCCCTCCCCAGATATTTATGTGAAATTAACTGCGGCTTTATTTTTTGAAATAAAAACTTTAAAAAAGCAAAAAAAAAAAAATCCATGTTAAATTAACATTTTTAAGTGTGGTAGGACACTGTTTGTACTGTCTTTTATTTATTTTATTTTTTTTATCTTCAGTTAGCCACCATATAGTACATCATCAGTTTTTGGTGTAGTGTTCAACGATTCATTAGTTGCATATAACACCCAGTGCTCATCACAACACATGCCCTTCTTAAAAACCCATCTCCTGGTCACCCCCCCCTTCTGTGACCCTCAGTTTGGTTCCCAGAGTCCAGAGTCTCTCATGGTTTGTCTCCCTCTCTAATTTCTTTCCCTTCAGTTTTCCCTCCCTTTCCCTATGGTCTTCCGTGCTATTCCTTATGTTCCACATATGAGTGAAACTATATGATAATTGTCTTTCTCTGCTTGACTGTTTATTAAAACAGCTTTTTTGAGATATAATTCATATGCCCCCTCTTTACCTTTTTGAAGTATACAATTCAATCGTTTTTAGTATATTCATGGAGTTGTGCAGCCATTATCACAATTGATTTTAGAACGTATTCATCACTCCTCCCCCAAGTAACCCCCTGTACCCATTAGCATTCATTGTCATTTTCTTCAACCCCCTTGCCCCCTGACGACCATGAATCTACTTTTTATCTTTATAGATTTGTGTATTCAGGATATTTCACATAAATGGAATCATACAAATGGGTCTTCATGACTGGCTTCTTTCACTTAGCATATTTTCAAGGTTTATCAAAGTTGTAGCATGTATCACTACTTTATTCCATTTTATGGCCAAATAATATTACATTGTAATGGATTTACCACGTTTTACTTATCCATTCATCAGTTGATGGACATTTGGATTGATTCCATCCATTGGCTATTATGAATAATGCTGCCATGAATATTCATTTACAAATCTCTTGGATGTATACCTATGAATTTTGTTAAGCTATGTGGCAACTCTATATTTAGCCTTTTGAGGAACTTCCAGAATTTTTTCCAAAGTAGATGCACCATTTTACATTCCCAAGAGCAATCTACAAATGTTCCAATTTCTCCACATCCTTGCCAACATTTGCTATTGTCTTTCCAATTATAGTTATCCTACTGGGTGTAAAGTAGTATCTAATATGGTTTTGATTTGGCTAATGATGGTGAACATCTTTTAATATGTTTATTGTCTATTTGTATAACATTAGAGAAATGTCCATTTATATGCTTTGCTCATTTTTAAGTTTGGTTATTTATCTTTTTATTATCGTATACTTCATTTTGCTGTGCTTTACAAATATTACTACATTTTTTATAACTTAAATGTTTGTAGCTGGGAAACGAAAGGAAAAATGAACTATTGGGACTTCATTAAGATAAAAAGCTTCTGCACAGTGAAGGAAACAATCAACAAAAGGCAGCCTACAGAATGGGAGAAGATGTTTGCAAATGACATTTCTGATAAAGGGTTAGTATCCAAAACCTATAAAGAACTTACGAAACTCAATACCCAAAAAACAAATAACCCAGTTAAGAAATGAGATATGAATAGAGATTTTTCCAAAGCATCCGGATGGTCAACAGACACATGAAAAGATGCCCAACATCACTCATTATCAGGGAAATACAAATCAAAACCATGATGGGATACCACCTCACACCCATCATAACGGCTAAAATTAACAACACAGGAAACAACAGATGTTGATGAGGATGTGGGGAAAGGGGGACCCTCTTACACTGTTGGTAGGAATGTGAACTGGTGCATCCACTCTCGAAAATGGTAAGGAGGTTCCTCAAAAAGTTAAAAATAGAATACCCTATGACCCAGCAATTTCACTACGAAGTATTTACTCAAGGGATACAAAAATGCAGATTTGAAAAGGTACAAGCACGCTGATATTTATAGCAACAGTATCAACAATAGTCAAATTATGGAAAGACCCCAAATGTCCATCGAGTGATGAATGGATAAAGAAGACGTGGTATAGAAATAAAATAGAGTATTACCCAGCTATCAAAAGAATGAAATATTGCCATTTGCAATGATGTGGATGGAGCTAGAGTGTATTATGCTAAATGAAATAAGTCAATCAGAGAAAGATAAATACCATATGATTTCACTCATACATGGAATTTAAGAAACAAAACAAATGAACATAGAGGAAGGGGAAAAAAAAAGAGAGAGAAGCAAACCATAAGAGACTCTTAACTATAGAGAACAAACTGAGGGGGAGGGGAGGTGGGCAGGGGATGGGCTAAATGGGTGATGGGTATTAAGGAGGGCACTTGTGATGAACCCTGGGTGTTATATACAATTGATGAATCACTAAATTATGCTCCTGAAGCCAATACTACACTATATGTTATGTTAACTAACTAGAATTTATTTTTTTTAAAGATTTTTATTTATTTTTTGACAGAGAGAGACAGTGAGAGAGGGAACACAAGCAGGGGGAGTGGGAAAGGGAGAAGCAGGGTTCCCACTGAGCAGGGTGCCCGATACAGGACTTGATCCCAGGGTCCTGGGATCACGACCTGAGCTGAAGGCAGACACTTAATGACTGAGGCTCCCAGGTTCCCCCTAAATAGAATTTAAATAAAAATTTGAAAAGAAAGGTTTATAGCAACTCTACATTCAATAATTCGATCTGCACTATTTTTCCAAAAGCATTTGTTCACTTCGTTGTCCTCTGTCACATTTTGGTAATTCCTTCAGTATTTTATAAATTATTTCATATCATTATATTTGCTGTGGTGATCTGTGATCAGTAATCTTCGATGTTATCCATGTAATTGTTCTGGGGCATCATGAATAGCACCCATACAAGATGGCAAACTTAATACCCTGGGTGTTCTGACTGCTTCAGTGAATGGCTGTTCTCCCATCTCTCCCTCTCTCCTTTGGTCTCCTCATTCCCTGAGACAGAACAACATTGAAATTAGACCAATTAATAACCCTACAATGGCCTGTAAATGTTCAAGTGTAAGGAAAAGTCATGTCTCTCACTTTAAATCAAAGCTAGAAATGACTAAGCTTAGTGAGGAAGGCAGTCAAAAAGCTGAAGTAAGCTGAAAGGTTTCTTTCCCCAAACAGTTAGCCAGGTTGGGATGCAAAGGAAAAATTCTTGAAGGAAATTAAAAGTGCTATTCTAGTGAACACACAAATGATAAGAATGTGACAAAGCTTTATTGCTGATATGGAGAAAGTATTAGTGGTCTGGATAGAAGATCAAACAAGCCACAACATTCCCTTAAGCCAAAGCCTATTCTGGACCAAGGCCCTAACTCACTTCAATTCTATGGAGAGTGACAGAGGTGAGGAAGCTGCACAAGAAAAGTCTAAAGCTAACAGAGTTTGGTTCATGAGGTTTAAGGCAAGAAGCCACCTCCATAACATCAAGTGCAAGGAAGCAGCTGACATAGAAGCTTCAGCAAACTATCCAGAAGATCTAGCTAAGATAATTCATGAAAGTGACTATGTTGAACAACAGGTTTTCACTGTAGATGAAGCAGTCTTCTATTGGAAAAGGATGCCATCTAGGACTTCCATAGCTAGAGAAGAGAAGTCAATGCCTGGCTTTAAAGCTTCAAAGGACAGGCTGACTCTCTCCTTAGGGGCTAATGCAGCTGGTGACTTGAGGTTGAAGTCAATGCTCATTTGCATTCCTAAAATCCTAGGGCCCTTAAGGATTATGCTAAATCTACTAAGCCTGTGCTCTATAAAAGGAACAACAAAGCCTGGATGACAGGATGTCTATTTATAACATGGTTTACTGAATATTTTAAGCTCACTGTTGAGACCTACAACTCAGAAAAAAAAGACTTCTTTCAAAATGTTACTGCTCATTGACAAGGCACCTGGTCACCCAAGAGGTCTGATGGAGATGTACAATGAGATTAACATTGTTTTCATGCCTGCTAATACAACATCCATTCTGCAGCCCATGGATCAAGGAGTCTTTTCAACTTTCAAGTCTTATTATTTAAGAAATACATTCTGTGAGGCTGTAGCTGCCAAAGATAGTGATTACTCTGATGGATCTGGGCAGAGTAAACTGAAAACCTTCTGGAAAGGATTCACCATCAGATGCCAGTAAGAACATTCATGACTCATGTGAAGAGGTCAAAATGCCAACATTAGCAAGAGTTTGGAACAAGTTGATTCCAGCTCTCATGGATGACTCTGAGAGGGTCAAGACTTTGGTGGGGAAAGTAACTGCAGATGTGGTGGAAATAGCAAGATAACTAGAATTAAAAGTGAAGTCTGAAGATATGATGGAATTGCTGCAATCTTATGATAAAAAATGGGTGAGGGTTTGCTGCTTATGGATGAGCAAAGATTTTTTTTGAGATGGCACCTATTCCTGGTGAAGATGCTATGAAGATGGATGAAATGACAGCAAAGGATTTGGAATACTACCTAAACTTAGTTGATAAAGCAGTGGCAAGATTTGAGAGGACTGACTCCAATTTTGGAAGTTCTACTGTGGGTAAAATGTTGTTAAAGGACATCTCCTGCTACAGAGAAATCATTCATGAAGTGAGTCATTTGATATGGCAAACTTCATTGTTGTTTTATTTTAAGAAATTGCCACAGCCACCACAACCTTCAGCAACCACCATTCCTATGTTACCAGTCAGCAGTCCACAACATGGAGGTAAGATTACAACTTGCTGAAAGCCTAAATGATGGTTAACATTTTTAGCAATAAAGTATCTTAATTAAGGAACACACATTGTTCTTTTAAGGCATAATTTCATTCCACACTTAATAGGCTATTGTATAGTGTAAACATAACTGTTCTATGCATTGGGAAACCAAAAAAATTAATTTGACTTGGTTTATTATGTTACTTGCTTTATTGTGGTAGTCTGGAACAGAGCCCATAGTATCTGTAAATTATGCCTGTGTGGAGTTGTAAGTGCTTTTTCATCTATTCTAGATACAAGTCCTATAAGTCCCCTTGATTTGTAAATATGTTCTTCCATTTTGTAGGTATCTTTTGAGACACAAAAGTTTTAAATTTTAATCAAGTCTAATTTACACGTTTTTTCTTTTGTGGCTTCAGGGTATAGCTTCTTGATCTTAAATAAACCTCTTGAAGGCCAGTTATCTCTAGAGAGATGATAGTAAGATTTTTGAAATGTGGTGTTGAATATGAAAGCAGTTTTTAATTTTTTAGCTTAAAGGTTAGGGTTATTTTGGAAATAGAATGTTTTACTACATTATTGTCACAAAGTGATGGCTCTCTTTCTACTAAATATTAGACCCAGATTCATTGAAGGGATCTTTTATGAAAAACTTTTATGACAACATATGAGCATTAATGTTAGAATATTTCTGCCAAATTATCATGCAGGAAAATAGTGGCTATGGTATCCATTATTGGGCAGAGTTACAGTTTCTTTTTTTGAAATATTTATAAATTTATTTAAAAATGCATTTATTAGTTGGCATAAATAGCATATTTCATGAAAAAAAAACCTATTTCCCGAAACAAACAAAAAATGAAGAAGAGTAACATGTACACTTTTGCACATCTCTTTAATGTCCAGCCTCATAGGACACAGCTGGATTCTTTTTTTTTATTATGTTATGTTAATCACCATACATTACATCATTTGTTTTTGATGTAGTGTTCCATGATTCATTGTTTGCGTATAACACCCAGTGCACAGCTGGTTTCTTAATCAGCTTCTGCATTCAGTCAAATGCTATGCATTTTTTGGACTGAAGTATATGAAGAAAATTAACTCTTACAAAAATTTGCAGTTGGAAAGAGGGAATATTTTAATATCCTTTTCAGATATTTGTGGATTTTCCTATTTCATGCTATGACAAAACCCAACAAGAGGTATTTACTGAAAGGGAAGTTGCAGTAAGGAAACGGACACAATCTCAGGGAACTTTGCATAGTCTATGACATTAAAATCTGTTGGTGTTTCTTGTGTACTCTGAATGGATCTTTTAATATGAGTGATTTTGTAGCATTATGGTCATTTGGAAGATACCGGTTCACTGAGCTACACAGATGTTCAAAATGTTGACACATTTCATTATATAATATCAAAAAATAATATTTGTTAATATCACCACTGATCTCATCAGAAAAGACTTTTGGAAAATGTCAAGATCACATACATGAAGCACGTTTTCTAAAATTCTAATTTTCACTTGAAAACTTAAGTGACAGCTTACTTTATTATTTTTTGAGAAAAAATTTGCAAATACTCAAGTCTAAATAACCATATTTTGTCTGTTAATAGATTTTTCAAGTAAAAACGGAACTTCTTTTTTGTTTGTTTTCCTTTTCTTTCTTTTTAAAAATTTTTATTTTATTTTATTTTTTAAATTTATTTTATTTATTTTAAAGATTTTATTTATTTATTTGACAGAGAGAGACAGCTAGAGAGGGAACACAAGCAGGGGAGTGTGAGAGGGAGAAGCAGGCTTCCCACCAAACGGAGCCCGATGTGGGGCTCGATTCTAGGACCCCAGGACCATGACCTGAGCTGAAGGCAGATGCTTAATGACTGAACTACCCAGGAACCTCATAAAATTTTAATTTTAATTTAATTCAATTAATTAATATACAGTGTATTATTTAGTTTTAGAAGTAGAGTTCAGGGATTTATCAGTTGCATATAACACTCAGTGCTCATTACATCCCATGCCATCCTTAATGCCCATCACCCAGTTACCCCATCCCCTCACCCACCTCCCCTCCAGCAACTCTCAGTTTGTTTTCTGTAGTTAAGAATCTCTTATGGTTTGTCTCCCTCTCTGATTTCATCTTATTTTATTTTTCCCTTCCCTTCCCCTATGATCCTCTGTTTTGTTTCTTAAATTTCACATATGAGTGAAATCATATAATTGTCTTTCTCTGATTGACTTATTTCACTTAGCATAATACCCTCTAGTTCCATCTACCTCATTGCAAATGGTAAGATTTCAGTATTTTATGGCTGAGTAATATTCCATTGTATATATATGCCACATCTTCTTTATCCATTCATCTGTGGACAGCTTTAAACTCAAAGCACACAAGTGCTTTATGCATACTTCCCATTATATCACTACAAATATTTAAAAAGTATACTCTAAGGTGATTTAATAAGATTAATAATTTTACTGCTTAATAAAGGACATTCTTTTTTGTTGTTATTAACATATAATATATTATTTGTTTCAGGGGTACAGGTCTGTGATTCATCAATCTTACACAATTTACAGCACTCACCATAGCACATACCCTCCCCAATGTCTATCACCCAGCCACCCCATCCCTCCCATCCCCCCTCCACTCCAGCAACCCTCAGTTTGTTTCCTGAGATTGAGTCTCTTATGGTTTATCTCCCTCTCTGGTTTCATTTTGCTTCATTTTTCCCTCCCTTCCCCTATGATCCTCTGCCTTGTTTCTCAAATTCCACATATCAGTGAGATCATATAATTGTCTTTCTCTGATTGAATTATTTCACTTAGCATAATACCCTCTAGTTCCATCCACGTCATTGCAAGTGGTAAGATTTCATTTTTTTGATAGCTGCATAATATTCCATTATATATATATATATATATACACCACATCTTCTTTATCCAGTCATCTGTTGATGGACATCTAGGCTCTTTCCATAGTTTGGCTATTGTGGACTGGGCAGAGTTTCAGTTTCTATCTGTTAAGTATACCTGATCCTTGGGGATTGGGTCCACGGCCCTGTGAATGGGGAAGAAAGCTTTCTTGGGTTATTAGGAGACTATTTGTGAGAAGCATTCAAGAAAGCATTCAGGAAATCAGTTTTCCTTTTCTGAATTGACCAATGAGAGTAAGGTAAAGCAAACATTGAAAATCTTTGGAGGAAAAGAAAACCATAAACTGTTGTCAGCCCTGGACAGCCAAGAGCTCTCTTGGCAGAGAAATAGGCCTGCTCTGGGGCAGGAGACACAGGTGTGCCTGGGACCCCCATCTGGGGTGTTGTTCCTTTTCTCCATCTGCAAAACCAAAGTTGCCATGTTTGGTAATTGTGGCCATAAATCAAACTGTTGAACAAATTAGGCCAGCCCAAATTTTCTCGATCCACTAGTATCAGAGATCATTTTTTGGACTTGGTTACTGAAATTAAAAAGTGAAAAAAATAAATGAGTTCAAATTTTTGAGTAAAGGGTCTGTCTTATCCATCTGTTATGGGCTGAATTGTGACCCTCTAAACTCATATGTGGAAGTCCTAATCCCCAGCACCTCAAAAAGTGACTATATTCATAATTAAGGTCTTTAAAGAGGTAATTAAAGTGAGAATGAGGTCACTGGGGTGGGTCTTATTCCAATATGATTTATGTTCTTACAAGAAAAGGAAATTAGGACACAGACACACACAGAGGGAAGACCACATGAGGACACAGGGAGGTCATCTGCAAGTCAATGAGAAAGGTTTCAGAAGACAGAACCCTGCCAACACCAGGATCTGACTTCTAGCCTCTAGAACCACAAGAAAATAAATTTATATTGTTTAAGTCACCCAGTCCTTAGTACTTGCTTTGCCAGCACTAGCAAATTAATCCTTTTCACCAACTTCTGTGAAAAGGATATTTTTTCCTCTTAGAAATGAGGAACATATACAGTATAGAGAATGAAAATTAGCTCATATGGATGTGACAACTACTTACTGCCTCAAGCAAAGCTATTTATCTTTCTAGCTAACATTTGGGTAGTATTTATAAAGTGCTTTTATTTTTATCTTCACAGTTGATCATTAAAAGCAAGTGAGATAGTTATTATTATTAGCTATAGTTTGCACAGGGGGAAGCTGAACAACTTTCCTAAGAAATTCAGCTGGTAAGTAGGAGAGAAAGGGCTTGCACCCAGTTCTTTGGACTTGAACCCCCTTTTCCCTCAGGTCAAAACTGTATTCCTGGAAGTTATGGCTGGTTATGTTTCTGGGAAAGGCACTATAAGTTGAAATGATGTAAGTCTAATCTAATTTATATGTATATATATTTTAATATTTATTTATATTATAATGGATGTTATAATATAGATAGAAAATCAAGTGCTTGCTTTTCAAATTATTACAAAAAGAATAAAAATACCATATGTGATCAAGTCTAAGTTATGTACCTAGACAGTATACAATGAAAATTGGAGTATAATATCTGCTCTTATAAAACTTAATTTCATTTTTAATATAATCCCAGGGGAAGCCTGTGCAAAATGGGATGAAGGGCCAGAAGTTTTGTGGATACAGCTGGAGATTCCTGGTTTCCAGAGGTTTTGCTTGAGGCTGAGAGCTGCAAAGACCCATGAGAGAGATGTTATAAGGGGTAGGAAAGGTCACCTGAGTATGTCACTTGGACATTGTATCTTCTCATCAGGGCTCTTCAAAGGGCAGGTGTGATGGCTGGGGTGTCTTTGTGGGCTGTTGTAGCATTGTGGGCAGTATTCCATGTGGGAATTTATGGTTGAACTCTTGATTGTAGAGGGAAGCCTTATCTGTGCTTTGCTCTCAGAGTTAGCCAAAGGATCAGTAGGAGACCCAGACTGCTTTGCTATAGAAAGCTGTTTCTCCCTTCTAGAAAATTAGTGCTTTGCTAGTTAGCAGAAAAAAAAATGGCAGGGCTCAGGAAGGAGCTTATGTATGCAGTGAGAACCCTCTGAATGAGGATGAAACATCCAGCCCCAAGCCAAAGCCTCCCTAAAAAATCCTGCTCCTGCTTTGCAGAGAAGACTGGTAAAGAGGCATAATCAGTGAACTGTTTTCCTGTAGCCCGGATGGCCAGGGTCCCACCCAAAGCTGCCCATGGCTGCCTAGTTTCCTAGTTTACTCACAACAGCGAGTAGTAGCTTGTTTTCCCTCTTTCAAGATGACTTGGATATGACATTTAGAGCATCAGTGTAGGAAGTCTTTGGCCATCTGTGTCTAGTGCTCATAAAGCAGGAAGTATTGTTTTATTTTGTTTTTGAGAAAGTCCTTGTCCTGAGTCTGCAGCTGAAAGAAGGATGGTCATTGTTATTTTTAGAGGGTCGATGAGTGTGTAGGTGTATGTGTAGACCATGGCCCAAGTCGGGATCTGCAAATGGCTTCCCATTATGGTGAGCAATTTTTCCATGGAGATCCAGTATTCCTTTGGGCCTTGTAATGAGGATTATAAGCTTGATGCCCATTTAGAAAATGTGATCAGATGGAAAGGTGATCTGTCATGTCACCTTTTCTCTGTCTTGCTGAGAAATCTTACAACAGTCAAGCTAGAAGAGAAACATGGGGCTTGGTGACAAGGAGATCACTCAGTCACAGTCTTCACTATTTTTTTACTCCATCTTAAATATAAACAAAACCAAAAAACAAAACAACAAACAAAAATTCTAAAAAGTGGTACAGGCTACTTTAAAGCTACTTGGTAATTTTTCTAAGTTTTTCCCTCCTCTCCTCTTATATATGCTCCATCTTTTCTTTTCTTCCTTCCTTCCTTCCTTCCTTCCTTCCTTCCTTCCTTCCTTCCTTTTTCTTTCTTTCTTTTTTTTCTTTTTTTCTTTCTTTCTTTCTTTCTTTCTTTTTTTTTTTTTTTTTTTTTTTTTTTTTTTCTTTCTTTCTTTCTCTCTTTCTTCTTTCTTTCTCTCTCTCTCTCTTTCTTTCTTTCTATTTAATCTATCTATCATCTATTTTTCCATCTGCCCAAATTTCAGAGGAAACCAGAGAGGCATGGATGTCCCACACCCCCACATTTTCAGTGGCAAACTTGTCTCTTGCTTGCTGTGAAAATCTCACTGCTTTGACTTTTTGACAGATCTTTGGGCTTGAGACAAGTAGCCCAGTTGGATCTTATTTTCTGTAGCCTGATGGAAAAAGGAGGTGGATCCTAAAAATGAGGAAAGAATATGACATTGTTCTGTGAGAGATGTCTTATGAGATTGTTCAACTCCAGCTTCTGTATGGAAAATGAGACCAGACTACCCCTAATAGGTGAGTACCCATTGTTTTATCCTCAAGATTTCCCAAAGAAGTTGATCTCCAGTGGTATTGCAGCTTTTCCTTTTCTGAGGTTCAGATTTAGTATGTTTTGTCTGTTTGCTTTTTAATGCTGACAAGCCAGGAAGAGGTGTCATACTGAATTGGGCTTCTAATGATAACAAACCAGATTGTCATTCTCATTTTAAACTCTTTCTCTGGTTTAGATATGATGTTTCAGGAAATGAATATTTAGTTAGCAGGAGAGTTTAATTAAAGACTAATGTTTGGTCTTTTTGATTTAATAATTTGATTGCCAGTGAAATTGTCTTTTCCCTGCATCTTATTCTCAGTGGATAGCCTGGTACACTTGACTGTCAGAAACATTAATAGGCCCACAGTCTGAGACTGGATTCTCATGAGAAAAAGTGCAGGAGAGACAGGAAATGGGACCTTAGGAGTCTGTTCTCATGACATGGAATCAGTGGAAACAATGAGATGGGTCCACTCTTTTTCAAATGTTCAGTTGACTTTCTTCTTTGATGAACTTTCTTTCTCCTGACCCTTCCATTCACCCCAATCCTCTCCTAGGGATGGGAAGCAGGATATTTTCACAAAGCCTTTGTTCCTGTGAGGAGCCCATGATCCTTCTCTAGCCAAACTGTCACTTCCCAATCTATCTACTCAGGTGCCCTATGGACTTCCTTCAGGAATATCTCTGGATAGCTGAGGCTTTCCTACCATATTTTATTCAAAAGGTACGATGAAAAATCCTATAAAGTTCTAAATTGCTGTTAAAAATATCACAATATATTATTATTATATATAATATAATTAATATTATAATAATATTAAATACCACTTGAAATATCAATTAAATTAAATTATCAATATCAATTAAGATGTCAGTGAGGACCTCACCTGAACTATTAAAGGAAGGTAACACTCTGGGGGCAGAAGCTATAAGGTGGGCTGACTGTGATCTGGTGGGCTTGGAGGAGATGCTCAGCAACCAGGGAATTCATAGTGTGAATGGGAGCTACACCCACCACAGAGACCTGGCTGAGCAGGGAATTCAAGAATGTGATCATTGTTAACTTGCATGGTGAGAGGCTTCTGTAGCTGATAGGGCAGCTTTTTATTGCTTTTCAATCTCCCAACATCACCTGGTTCCTGCAGAGTGAATAGGGCTATTCATTCGTGATGACTAACTAGTCAAGTTGGACTCAAAGGGGATACCTTTTTTCATTCAGTGTCCAAACTTATAGGCAGTTGTTCTCAAGTGTCCTAAGCTTCAATTCTTGACCTTCCAAGCACATTTTCTCAGTGGTTAACACTTTTTAGTTTAACAATTCCCTATTAAAGAAACCCCACTTTTTTCTACTTCATTCATTGTGAGGCCTTCTTTGTAACATTATTTCAACACCACCCTCAAAGAAACAAATGACTCCTCAGCTTCCATCCCTCTCTTCAAGGATAGCCATATTTCTCTGACTTTCTCCAGCACAGGCCATAAATTACAGTGGGTTTGAAAGGCCACATTTAGGTGCTATCAGTATGCTTTGCTAAACTGATATTGCTATGTAACAATGTTCTAAATATAAAGCTTCTTTAGCTTAATCTTAATTGATTTATACACAGTAGTTCAGGGGAAATAAATCCCCCTCAGTCTTTGACTTAGAATGCAATTTCTGACAGTTGAAATAAAGATGTTTGCCCTTCCCTACCCTGAGAATGCCCTTCTTCTCCAAGTGACTTTGTAATCAGTATCTGATAAGCAGCAGGGATTTTAGAGTGTTCAGAATACAGTTGAAAATTTGAGAATCTACAAAGATAGGTTTGCAAACACCATTTAACTTGGACTCAGACAAGATGAAGAGAATTGTCTATATTGCTTATCTTCTCTCTCCTACCTGCTCATTCCCTATAATTTAATTTCACAAACCAGTTTTAGAGGGGAAGCTGCAGGTTATCCAGAGGCCCCACACTTGGGCATTGTGGGCTTTTTATTTTTATGGTCTTAATATAGACACACAAGAACATGCGACTTGTGCAATTTAGGAAACTCAATAGCAGATTTTCAGAGAGTTTCCTAACTCTTTTGAGAAGGAAGTTATCATCACTTGGGTGATGGAAAAACTAAAGCAAATTGAGGTAAACTTCCCTACAGCCAAGCAAGATTATTCTTCTGCTCAAATGCTCCATGCACTCTTTAAAATTGGAAAAGAGCCATAGGAAAACCAGTGCACGTCTTAGCACTGTTTGCTAATTGCAACTCAGATCTAATCACACTGTAAGAATGTGCTTGCTGATATTCATAGTCCTTGTTGAACTATATGTTCAAGGCAAAGTTTGCTCAACTAGATAAACTGGTTGGTCATAGAACAAGATACTGACTCTTGCTAATTGGTTTTAGGTTTATAACTGAATTTATAACTTCCAGATTATTGCTGTAAGAATATCACTAATGGTTATGAGTGGCTTTATTGCTTGTAAAACCGTATCAATGAAACTACAGGTGCAGAGCAAGTAAACCTGAGTGCCATTGTCACAGGCAAGAGATAAGCTTCGAAGAAACACTTGCTGAAAGAATGTTCTCTGAAGCAAATTCAATCTCTCCTCTTTTGTTTTTCTTTATGCCTTTTCCCACCCCAAGCTTAAATAGAGAGAGAAAAGAAAGGAAATAACCCAAAATATACTGACTTTGCAATTCTACAAAAGCAAAAATATTTTACATTCCAGTAGGAAAAAAACTAAGAAGCTTTCAGGATAATGGAAATTTCATATAGACATTGATTTAAATTTTTTCCCCTAAACTTTTCTTTAGAGAATCTAAAGAAAGGATTTCTCACTTTTCTCAGTGGATCTATTCTACTCACCAAGGTAGATGCCATTGCTAACCCAAAACTATTCTTCTAGAAGGAATGATGTCATGATGATGGGACTGGCAGAACTGACAATGGGAGTGTGTCATGTTGCAGAAATGTCTAGGAGAGTCTTGAAGTGTCCTTCAGATGCTTACTTCAGACCTTGGCAAGTGTGGAAGAAGTTGTTAGAGCTGGGTCTGTTTTGATGACCTGATGAAGTAGAGTTGGCCAAATACTATACTCAAATGTTCACTTTAGGTGATCATGGGATCTTAAACATAGAGCCAAATTCAGGCCATGAATTCTTAAAACATTTTGTCCTAAGGAAGTCATCTAGATGTAGGATGACCAACTGTCCCAGTTTGCCCTGGCCTGAGGATTTTCAAGGGATGAGGGACTTCCAATGCTAAAACAGGAACAATTCCAGGCAAATAGGGGTGAGTTGGTTATTCTAAAAGGTCACTCACACTGCTTACAATAAACTTTTCAGATTATAAAAGAAAGCAGTGAGTTAATTCTCATGGAGGGTTCACAGAAGATAAGAATATGTTTGTGAGAAACACTAGGCCAGAATTTGGTCATGTCCATATATTTTAGGCAAACACACTTACTTTTTCTGTCCCTAACTCTTCATACATTCATTCATTCCAACACTGTCTATTTAGGTCCCACTGTGGGCTAGGTGCTCTGCTCAATTATGGAGTTACAGTGGTACACAGAGCAGTTAGGGCCTGGCCATCACTGAGCTCTGGATAACCACCAAGCCCCTTGAGGAAATGGTCATCTTTCTGAGCCTTGTTTTTATTTATTTTCACACATACAGTTTTCTTAAACAACTGGACTTAGCAAAATTATTTACTAATTTTTGCTTGTTTCTTTGTTTTTTGGACTGTCTTCATATAGAGGAGAGAGTGATTTATTTTGCCAAAGAAAACCAAGAAAGGCATTATCTATCCTGGCCAGACAATGGATTAATGGCCGGAAGATGTGGGTTTTAGCTCCTTCTGTGGATATCATATCGCTGACTCATTGTTCTATCATTAATATGGGAGAAATAATACATGGTCTTTTTCTCTTAGCAATACAGTGGATATTTTTTAAAAAGAAGCATTCATGAAAGTGCATAATATACTATATAAGTGCTCTCAAAAGTACTGTACATGTGCAGCCATTAAGATTTCATGGAGAGGATAGTATATAAACTAGATGTTAAAGAATAGGTAAGATTTTGTTAAAGATTATTTCTTATTAGAATGAGAATTTTGGAATGCTTACTTTAGGGGTTACAGAAATATAAAAATGAAATAGTGTTGCCACCAAACACACCTGGTGTGAGGGCACTTTTTACTAGTTGTATTGTTACTCAGACAGAAAGCCTCGACCAGGATTCGTGGTTATCACCTCCATAGTGTAGCTGGTAGCCATCCCAGAGTGGATACTCGTGGGTTGTGACTTTTGCCCTCTGCTGCCCCAAGATGCTTTGCCTCCATGGGGCCCTCATGGCCATCTAGTTAACTAATCTGGAGCCTCTAATTCTGGGCTTTCAAGGACAGGACAGAGAAATCCAAGACAAGACAAGCAGGAACATTCAAACCAATGCATGGGGTCGCCGAGTGAAGTGTGTGGCAACATCTGGGCTTGGGCAAGAGCTGCCTCCCCCCAGCCTCCGCAAGATTAATGGTAACAGTGGGCATTAAGCAAGGGTTAAAGATTGCTTCCAGCTCAGAAGGCTCTGCTCCAGCACCCTTAATTTTTTCCCTTATGAACATTTGTGGATGTAATTTGCAAATTAAAAAAAACTCCTAATGAAGTAGTCATCTTTTATTATGGTCTAAACAACTACTACCCCAGGTTCCAACAGAAAAATGGTTTCCTTCCATTTCACCAGAGAGTAATTCAGTAGTAAAGAGTGGGGATTTGATTAAGAGAAGCAGAAACAAACAACTACAATGTTCTGAAGCTAAGGATGTAGTGTGGCACCTCAGAGGCCCAGCAGAGATGGGCTTACCCATCACTGCCCACCCTTGGAAGATAGTAATGTTTGCCCCCACTCACCATGGTTTGTGGGGGAAAGAGGAACTCTGATGTGAAAAAATCTAAGTCAGACTTGGGTTTTCTCTTTCCTTCCATGTTTCCTTCTATATTCATAATTATTTCAATTGAATGCCGTGAATCTCTGAGATTCTCTGTAAATTTAAAATCTGTACATTGTTAAGTCACATACTACAGTGAACAAAACATGAGGATATATGTATATATTCAGGCATTACTACATGCAATGCCTTTTAGAGATGAGATTCTTCATCAGGTAGAAAACGTGACTTTTTTTTAGTGGCTTTTATGTCTTTATTTAAAAAAATTAAAATGTACAGCTGAGTTTCAAGAATAAAACAAAGATATCCCTGTGCCTGCTACTCTATGCATTGTTAACATTTTGTTTTATATACTCTGTAGTTTGCTTTCTTTCACAATATAATTATATATTACATTTTTCCTGAACAATTTGTGAGTTAGTTGAAGACATCCTGTCCTTTCATTCTTTTTAACTTTTGACTTACTGTAGTTTTCTTTTTATTTATTTTTAAAATTTAAATTCAATTAATTAACATATAATGTATTATTTGTTTCAGGGGTACAGGTCTGTGATTCATCAGTCTTACATAACACCCAGTGCTCACCACAACATATACCCTCCCCAATGTCTGCCACCCAGCCACCCCATCCCCCCAACCCCTCCCCTCTAATCACATGTTCTACCTTAGCAGAGGGAACCTTCTTCTTTTTTTTTTTTTTTATCATGTTCAGTTAGCCACTGTATGGTACATCATTAGTTTTTGATGTAGTGTTCAGTGATTCATTAGTTATGTATAACAGCCGGTGCTCATCACAACACATGCCCTCCTTAATACCCATCACCCTGTTACCTCTCCCCCAAACCCCTCCCCTCTGAAACCCTCAGTTTGTTTCCCGGGGTCCATAGTCTCTCATGGTTCATCTCCCTCTCTGATTTCTTCCCCTTCAGATTTCCCTCCTCTCCCCTATGATCCTTCATGCTATTGCTTATGTTCCACATAGGAGTGAAACCATATGATAATTGTCTTTCTCTGCTTGACTTACTTCACTTAGCATAATCCCCTCCAGTTCCATCCATGTCGATGCAAATGGTGGATATTCATCCTTTTTGATGGCTGAGTAATTTTCTATTGTATATATGGACCACATCTTCTTTATCCATTCATCTGTTGAAGGGCATCTCAGCTCCTTCCACACTGGCTGCTGTGGACATTGCTGCTATGAACACTGGGGTGCATGTGCCCCTTTGTTTCACTACATCTGTATCTTTGGGGTAAACATCTAGTAGTGCAAATTGCTGGGTCATAGGCTAGCTCTATTTTTAACTTCTTGAGGAATCTTCATACTGTTTTCCAGAGTGGCTGTATCAGCTTACACTCCCACCCACAGTGTAAGAGGATTCCCCTTTCTCCACATCCTCACCAACATTTGTTGTTTCCAGTTTTGTTAATTTTTGCCATTCTAATTGGTGTAAAGTGGTATCTCATTGTGGTTTTGATTTGTATTTCCCTGATGGCTCGTGATGTGGAGCATTTTTTCATGTGTCTGTTAGCCATTTGTATGTCTTATTTGGAGAAGTGTCTTCTGCCCATTTTTTTGACTGGGTTATATGAACCTTCTATCTAAATCTATGGTTTTCTTTTGTACTTTAATTTCTATTCTTTTTAAAGATTTTTATTTATTTAATTGACAGAGAAAAGGAGAGAGAGAAACAGTGAGAGAGGGAGCACAAGAAAGGGGAGTGGGACAGGGAGAAGCAGGCTTCCCACCGAGCAGAGACCCCAATGTGGGGCTCGATCCCAGGACCCTGGGATCATGACCTGAGCCTAAGGCAGTCCTTAACCAACTGACCCACCCAGGTGCCCCCTTTAATTTCTATATAGAGACGTTCTTTCATCTAAAGTTTGCTTATGGTTAATGTCTTTCTCAACTTACTCAAAACAACTCTGCCTTTGTTTTCCACTAGTAAATTGCTGTATAGTTTTCAAGCATTTTGTTTTAGTTTTATAATGAACTGAGAAATGAATACAAATTATGATGAATCTTATTTTTGAAGAAGCAGTTTCAGAGATGTTGGAAAGTTTGCCAAAGTTTGAATCTCAAAACTAGAAAGTGGTGGAATAGGTTTGGAGCATAGTTCTTATTCCAAATTCTGTCCTTAGCTTCTCACCTGTGCTAAATATAACCCATTCAGCATTTCTTTTCCTTCTTTCAGTTATAACATTATTCCTGAGGTTCTTCAAAACACCAATACAGATAATCCCAGTTTTGTAATCATTTAAAGATTAACAACTGACTTGGCCATTTTCCTCAATGTCCCCAGTTTTCATTGAGTAAACAACAGGTATTATGCATTGAGCACTTGCCATTTGCAGGGTATCTGGCTAAGCCCTTTATTTATATGATCTCACATCACTGCACAAGGGCCCTGTGATGTAGGTGACTACTCTATAGAAGATGAAAATGAGAATTAGAAGGTTTAAGTAGAAGGAACTTAAACCTATGTGTGTCTGACTCAGAGCCAGTAATAGGTAGCCTTTCAGGGACCATCAGATCATCAGAATTAGACCCAGGCCTCAGATCATTCAGATCATCAGAATTAGACCCAGGCCTCATTTCTAGTCCTATGCTTGTTCGGTGAGGCTGTAACCAGGATTTTAGCCCTTTCTGGCAAGTCTAAGATTACAGTTCAGAAGATCTCTCACACTTGGCTTTTCTAGAGCTTGCTCATCCTGCCTGCTGGCTTTCTAGTCTCCTCTTATAGGTTGTTACAAAAAAAGCACTTGGGGTGCCTAGGATGAAACACCATTAATTCATGCCTTCACACTTCACTGTGTCACTTATGGCTTTGCCTAACGGCTTTCACTTCTCTCTGGAGTCATTATTTATTTCTCTTTAACCCAAAATGAAGGAAGCCAACTGGAAGCTTTTATACTGCATATAACTTGGGAGGAACTTTGCCTCTGAGACGCGGTCCACTAGCCACCTCAGTAGGCTGTGCTGCTGTAAGGTGAGGCAAGGCTTTTATAGTCCAGTTTGATAAAAATGTGCAGAGGTGTTAAAGGGACTTAAGATTGGAATGTTTGTGGAGGCCTGGTCAGGCTCCATCAGTCATTCAAACCTTATCTTGTAGGGGAGTAGGGTATCGAAGCTTTCAACCAGCAGAGAAACATAATTAAATCTGCTCTTGATTATGGTCACTGTGGAGCACCTTGGAAGGTAGTTACATGGGGAAACTGAATGCAGCTGGAGAACTGAGTGGGTAATTCCAGTATTCAGAGAATTAGGGAGACACATCCTAAACTCAGAGAGCAGCAATAGGAATGGAAAAACCAGACAGAATAAAACTCAAACACCACCACAGTGACGAGCCATAGAAGAGAGGAAAGAGAGGAGTCAAAGTTGATGGACATTTCAATCCTGGATAATTTAAAAGAAGGAGACACCATAAGCAGAAAGGGCCAGGAACACATATGGTGTCTGGCTTTGGCCACCTAAGTTTGGGGCACAAGCGAGGAACCCAGATAAGGATGTTCAGTAGAATTTTGAAACTGGTGAGCTGGGGAAAGAAGGGCTTGAGGTTCAAGTTGTGTAGAAATCTGCATAGGGATAGTAGCCAAATTTCTAGTGGTGAATATAATTGTTCGAGGATGGGATATAGGAGAAAATAATTCTAAATTACTTTAAAAATCCTAGCAGAGTTTCTCTGAGGTATGGCTCTTCTTTCATGTTGAGGTTTATTTCAGTGCAATAACTTTGTTACAAATAAGAGTTAAAAAATCATCACTGTTCTTACATTAGCATTCAGAGCACACTTAATATGCACATGGCTCCTGATTAAAGCACATTCTCTGTGACAGGATAAGAACCCTTCAACACAGTTTCCTTCCTACTTAGTTTTCATTAAGAAAGATTTAGCCTTTAACAGTAAAGCAAGTAACTATCCAATGCTTTTGAATGTCTGCCTGGTTGTTTTTACCTCCCCGTATTGTTCATCATAAACCTCACAGAATGGCTTCTCCAAATAAGCAAAAAACACCCAGATGCTTAACCCTAAATCAAAGCCAAATTCATTTGAAAATGAGAGAAAAACTAACCTAGAAACAAAGCTGACAGCCCCTCCCTTCTCAAGATCAAACAAGGTAATGTGACTTTTAGTATTTTTGAACTCCACGCCTTAAGCGCCCTGAGAATAGAGGCAGCTGATGTTAGTCATGTCTAATTAAAATTGTTCTGTGCCATTTAGTTTCTAATGACTGACATTGCATGGTTTCTCACATAATGGTTGGTCAATTTGCCTCAATCTATCATCAAGCTTTCTTGATTCGTAGTAGTGATTATAACTCCAAAGTCAATAGCAGTATCAAAGCAAGGTTAAATAAACACCATAAAGTTACTAGGGAAGAAAAGAGCTACGAGAACTACAAGCCTAGCAATATCCATAGACATACAGTAGAATCTGGATGGAACATAAACCTTTTAAAAGGGTAGGAATTAAAAGTTTGGGGGAAATGGAGGCAGGTGTGACTAGGAGGCTTTGCATAAGACGATGAAGCCAGGCTGCTGACAGGCTCCCAGCCTTTTGTCTCAAGGACATATGTTCAAAGCTAGCCCCAAGGGATGGAGGTGGAATATTTTCAGAAGGTTCTGAGTGATGAACCAAGGGAATGACTCTCAGCATCATTTTCACTGAGCTCTCCTGAAAGCAAGCCTGGTTGGAGAACAGAAACAAAAAGAAACATAAGTCCAGATTGTGAGCCAAAACTCTAATCAGTGTTTTCATTAATGAGTTTATGTAAGGAGAGGAAATGAGATTGTGTTGACTTAGCCAACTCCTGCCATTTACTTGTGGGCGTTTCTTAACCAAATCAAACTTCAGCCCATGCCCTACAAGGGCAAAGAAAAGGTATGATTGTCGGGCCACTCCCTGTTCTATTCTTTCCTGAACTGACAGAGAATTTCCTGCTCTCAAGTTATAAATCTCTTACTCCATGAGAATGTTTAAAATTACTTAAATAAAGTTTAATATCAATAAAAGGGCCTTGGACTTGAGCTCCTTCACTCTCTCCATCCCTGTATATGCACATAGACTAATTCAGTACCATTTGGTGACATGTATATGAGTGTTTGTGCTTGTGTGTACACATACACATACATATGATAACTATATCCTTCCGAGACACACACACATGCACATGCACATGCGTACACGCACACCCCCCGTGGACTGAGCAAATTCACCGAGTGTTGTAGACTAACATCACATAGTTATCTGAACCTTATTCGGTTTTCTATTACATTAGTTCCTTGGGAAATATTTCTAGGCAGTGAGAATAAACAATTAGCTTTATGAGTTTAAACAGGCTTAGCATGGAGTATCCTTGAGAATGAAACAATAACCCCCTCCCCCATAAAAATAGTCTCTCTTTTTTCTTCTCTGAACTCCTTGAAAATGTTTTCATGAATGTATTTCTTGTGTCCCCAGGGATGCAGGAAAAAGATGGCATATTTCACTCCCTGTCCACAAACTCTATTACCCAGAGGACTTGTCCTGAAGAAACACCAGGACTATTTGCAGAATGAAAAATTTGATACTTCTCTGTATACCATGTGCACTATTTTTCAGGAGTATAGAGAAGGGTCAATCTATCACCTGTTCATTATATATAAAATACATATAATACACATATATATGTACATATATATACATAGGCATATAAAACACACACATATATGATACACATAAAAAATTTACCATTTTGACCATTTTTAAGCATGCAGGTCAATAGCATTAAATACCTTCACAATGCTGTGCAACCATTGCTACCATCCATTTCCAGAACTTTTTTTAAATTTTGTATTTAAATTCAATTTAGTTAACATACAGTGTATTCTTTGTTTCAGGGGTAGAATTTAGTGATTCATCAGTTGCATACAACATCCAGTGCTCATTACATCAAGTGCCCTCCTTAATGCCCATATCCCCATTACCCCATCCTTCTACCCACCTCCCCTCCAACAACCCTCAGTTTGTTTTCTATAGTTAAGAGTCTCTTATGGTTTGTCTCCCTCTCCATTTTTATCTTATTTTATTTTTCCTTCCCTTCCCCTATGTTCATCTTTTTTGTTTCTTAAATTCCACATATGTGTGAAATTATATGGTATTTGTCTTTCTCTGACTCACTTCGCTTAGCATAATACCATCTAGTTCCATCCATGTTGTTGAAAATGGTGAGATTTCATTCTTTTTGATGGCTGAATAATAATAATATTCCATTGTCCACATCTTCTTTATCCATTCATCTGTTGATGGACATCTGGGCTCTTTCCATAGTTTGGCTATTGTGGACATTGCTGCTATAAACACTGGGGTGCATGTGCCCATTTGAATCACTATGTTTGTATCCTGTGGATAAATACCTAGTAGTGCAATTGCTGGGTCATAGGGTAGTTCTATTTTTAACTTTTTGAGGAACTTCCATACCATTTTCTAGAGTGGCTGCACCAGTTTGCATTCCCACCAACAGCGTAAGAGTGTTCCCCTTTCTCTGCATCCTTGCCAACATTTGTTGTTTCCTGAGTTGTTAATTTTAGCCATTCTGTCTGGTGTAAAGTGATATCTCATTGTGGTTTTTATTTGTATTTCCCTGATGCTGAGTGATGTTGAGCATTTTTTCATGTGTCTGTTAGCTATTTGTATGTCTTCTTTGGAGAAATGTTTGTTCATGTCTTCTGCCTATTTCTTAACTGGATTATTTGTTTTCTGGGTGTTGACTGATAAGTTCGTCACAGATTTTGGACATTAGCCCTTTATCTGATAAGACATTTGTAAATATCTTCTCCCATTCTGTCGATTGTCTTTTAGTTTTGTTGATTGTTTCCTTTGCTGTGCAGAAGCTTTTTATCCCGATGCAGTCCCAATAGTTCATTTTTGCTTTTGTTTCCCTTGCCTTTGGAGATGTGTCTGGCAAGAAGTTGCTGTGACCAAGGTCAAAAAGTTGCTGCCTGTGTTCTCCTCAAGGATTCTGATGGATTCCTGTCTCACATTTAGGTCTTTCATTCATTTTGAGTTTATTTCTGTGTATGGTGTAAGAAAGTGGTCCAGTTTCATCCTTCTGCATGTGCCTGTCCAATTTTCCCAACCCCATTTGTTGAAGAGATTGTCTTTTTTTCCATTGGATATTCTTTCCTGCTTTGTTGAAGATTAGTTGACCATAGAGTTGAGGATCCAGAACTCTATTTGTGTTGCAAAACTGAAACTCTGTACCCATTAAATAATAATAATAAACTCTGTACCCCATTCCCTCTGCCTGCATCCCCTGGCAACCCCCATTCTACTTTCTGTCTCTGAATTTGACTACTCTAGGAACCTCGTATAAGTGGAATTATATAGTATTTGTCCTTTGTGCTTGGCTTATTTCACTCAGTATAAGTCTTCAAGGTTCATTCATGTTGTAGCATGTGTCAGAATTTCCTTCATTTTTAAGGCTGAGTAATATTCCATTGTATGTGTATGCCACATTTTGTGTATACATTCATCTGTCCACTGCCTGTTTTTGTAAATAAAGTTCTTCTGGGCAAACAGCCATGCCCATTGGTTTATACATAGTCTGTGACAATGGCCATTACTCTGGCTAGGTAGAGTTGAGTAATTGTGACAAAACTTCATGAACCACAAAGCCCAAACTATTTACTCTCTTGCTTTTTATAGGGAAAAAAAATGCAGATCTCTGTTATAGAGAACTCTAGAATAAGAAATTGTTTGGGCTGACATACAGAAAAAATATTTTAAAGACCTCATGCAGTCAAAATCTACCCCCTTCAGCACTGCTTTCTGCATCTACAAGCTCAGCCCAGTGGCTTTTCTTTTCTCTTTTCTTTTCTTCTTTTCTTTTTTTCTCTCTTTTCTTTTCTTGTCTTTTTTCTTTTCCTTCTTTTCTTTTTCTCCCCTCCACTTCTCTCCCATCCCATCCCCTCCCCACCCCTCCCCTCTTCTCTTCTCCTCTCCTCTCCTTTCTCTCTTCTCTTCTCTTCTCTTCTCTTCTCTTCTCTTCTCGTCTTGTCTCGTCTTTTCTCTTCTCTTTCCTCTTCTTTTTTTTTTTCTCAGAGCAAGAGATAGTCTGGGCATGCATGGTGAGGAGGGACAGAGGGAGAGGGAGAGATAGAATCTTAAGCATGCTCCATGCTTAGCTCAAGCACAACATGGGGCTTGATCTTACAGCCCACCCTGAGATCATGACTTGAGCTGAAACAAGATTCGAAGGCTTAACTGACTGAGCCACCTAGGTGCCCCTGCCATTCTTTACATTTGACCTAGAGTCTGTCCCTCTCACAGTGGAATCCAGGGTGTCTTCCAGGTGGGGGTACAGGAAGCCCCTGCCTGTTTGTAGTAGTTTGAGGAGTTCCACAGGCTCCCTCTGACCCCAATTTGTCTCCTCTTACTTTTTTCTTAGCCACATGAGAGTGTCTGTGTGGCTTGCTGTACAACTATGCAGGAAACATAGTAACTAGAGTAGAAGGAACAGAAGTGGGTGGAGTCTGCTTTGCTTCCCAGCCAGCTGTCTTTGCACTATGCCTGCCACACCGGTGTCCCTGCCAGCAATGCTCTGAGGACCTGGATCCAGAACCAACTGTAAGGTGCATGGGAGATGGAGGCCTTTTGTTCTCACTGTGCACAGAGCTTCTTGTGTGACAAGGTTGACCCTCCCTGGCTGTGAGTGTGCAGGGAGTCTGTTGGCTCTGGGGGGCAGTGGCTTGAAAACTAGCTTGCTCCTGTGCTCACATCCTCTTAGAGGGTGCCTGACTGAGAAATGGGATGAATAGTTCTAGGCCATTTGTGACAGGCATTCCTAAACCCAGGTGGGCCCCATTTACACTGCTGAATGAACTCTGAAAAAGAAATTTCAGTGCAGGCCGACTTAAGGAAAATATACTAAAAAAGTGCATTTTTAAGATACAATTTGTGGATGAGGAATTTTGGTGAAATTTCCTTCCAATTCAGCCTATAGGACATTTCCTAAATTAGAAAAAATCTTGAACTAAAATTTGAAGGCTAGGTGAACATTGTTGCATGGACCTGCTTAACGAAATAGTAATCTTTGCTTGAGGAAAAAATGCCCTTATGCTGGGATCAGTTGGTTATTATAAATTTCCTATGAATGGCTTTGCTTTTATCATTAATCATTTCTCTGAATAGCTGTTTCCTTAATGACAAATGAGCAATCTATAAAATGGCATCAGTTTTATGTCCCTGAGTGAGAAAACATACTTATGCACATTGACCACTCCACTCCCCAGCCTTAGTCACTGAACTTCTGAGGACCTGAAATAGAGGGTCCTTCATTTATAGTCTGCACTTGTTTTTAAAACGTTTGTTCTCAACAGACACATGAAAAAGTGCTCAACATCGCTCGGCATCAGGGAAATCCGAATCAAAACCTCAATGAGATGCCACCTCACACCAGTCAGAATGGCTAAAATCAACAAGTCAGGAAATGACAGATGTTGGCAAGGATGTGGAGAAAGGGGAGCCCTCCTACACTGTTGGTGGGAATGCAAGCTGGTGCACCACTCTGGAAAACAGTATGGAGGTTCCTCAAAAAGTTGAAAATAGAGCTACCATATGATCCAGCAATTGCACGACTGGGTACTTACCCCAAAGATACAAATGTAAGGATCCAAAGGGGTATGTGCACCCCAAAGTTTATAGCAGCAATGTCCACAATAGCCAAACTATGGAAAGAGCCAAGATGTCCATCAACAGATGAATAGATAAAGAAGATGTGGTATATATACACAATGGAATATTATGCAGCCATCAAAACCCCTGAAATCTTGCCATTTGCAACGACGTGGATGGAACTAGAGGGTATTATTCTAAGCAAAATAAATCAATCAGAGAAAGACATGTGTCATATGGTCTCACTGATATGAGGAATTCTTAATCTCAGGAAACAAACTGAGGGTTGCTGGAGTGGTGGGGGATGGGAGGGATGGGGTGGCTGGGTGATAGACACTGGGGAGGGTATGTGCTATGCTGAGCACTGTGAATTGTGTAAGACTGTTGAATCACAGACCTGTACCTCTGAAACAAATAATACAGTATATGTTAAAAAGAAAAAAAAAAGATGGTAGGAAGAGAAAAATGAAGGGGGGGAAATCAGAGGCGGATATGAACCATGAGAGACTATGGACTCTGAGAAACAAACTGAGGGTTCTAGAGGGGAGGGGGGTGGGGAGATGGGTTAGCCTGGTGATGGGTATTAAAGAGGGCACGTATTGAATGGAGCACTGGGTGTTATACGCAAAAATTGAATCAAGGAACACTCCATCAAAAGCAAAAGCACCATATGAAAGCAAAAGCACCAGGCTTCCTGATTCCCTCATCCAGCAGGCATTATACTTCATTGGGTGGGGCTCTTGACAAGCTATGTGGGATCATATACGGCATGCTCAACAGGCAGCCATGGCTGGGTGTTGCAGAATTGGTATGTAAAGATGGTGATTCTGCTGCTATAACTACTAACATGCAGTGGCTGACCAAAAGGGACAGTTAATTCTAGTAAGAAGAATCCTCCTTCTTCTCTTTTCCAACTTTAAAAACAAATATGTCCCATTTCCAGCCAGCCAGCTTCCACAACTGGCCTCGCCTACTTGAGTGGCACATGCATTTTAAACTACTCTCCCTGGAGGCCTGAGGTGTTGTGCGAGTAATTCACACTCTCTGAGCTCCAGGTACCATGTCCAATGCTGTGACTGGAAAGAGAAGGTAAGACTTTGTTATATGTCTTCATACCTGTGACTACAACAAGTGTCTCAAACTCCAGGGTTTTATCAAATTCATGAGTTAGACTAGGGATTGGCAAACTGCCTCTCAGGCCAAATCCATCTTGCTGCTTATTTTGTAAATAATGTTATATTGGAACACAGCCAAGCTCATGTGTCTACATATTGTCCATGGCTGCTTTGATTGCTGCTTTCCCTCTACCATGGCTTGCTTGGGTAGCTGCCACAGACACCTTACAACTTGCAGTGCCCAGAATATTTACTATTGGGCCTTTTACAGAAAAAGTTTGTCAACCCCTGACCTAGGGTAATGCTGAAGTGCAACTCAAGGTCATCAGGTGCTATATATAAAAGGTCAGAGATCCCATGTATAGATCTCTCCAGTTCATACTCAACAGTTACTCCTATCAGAGCATACCTGGAAAAGAAACTTATTTGATGAAGTGAACATAAAAAAATTCCATTATGTACAATGTTTTCTAATCTTTATCTGTTTTACTTCTGCAAATGCAATTATCAGTATTGCTTCTATCTAGGTATGACATCAATTACAATGAACCTCAGGTTATTTTAAGGACTCAGAGACTTTTCCAATTCAACCAAAACTTTCTTCCCTTCTCTTTGGGTCCTTTGCCTCTGTTGAAGCTTTTTTCATCACTTCCCTTTAATTTTTTCCCCACCATTCTATGCTCCCACCTTCATTGTTTCCCAAGCCCCACTAGTTTATGCAGTGTTCACATTATAAACTTTAGCACTCGGGAAGAGGAGAGAATGTTCACAGAAATGGGTGCCAGATTTACAGGTATTTTGCTTATAGAGCATTCAACAGTTAGGAGACCTGGAGGCAGGTTTCACCACTGTCACTAACTAGCAGTGTGACCCAGTCCAGTCTTATTAGGAAGGGTTGTAACGATTTTCAAACCAATGATTCTAGGTTCCAAAGCGTGAGACAAAGTGAAACCTAGTCCCTTTGTATCATTCGTTTTTTAAAAAAAGAGAGTAAATTCCTGAATTGTGATTCTATTTCTTTTTTTAATTTTTTAAATTTTTGTGTGATTCTATTTCTATAAATACTGATTTTTTAAAAATTTTAAATTCCAGTATAGTTAATATACACATATTATTTATATTATATATATATATATATTAGTTTCAGGTGTACAATATTGTGATTCAGATATTTCATACATCAGCCAGTGCTCCTCATGACAAGCGTTCTCCTTAATCCTCATCACTTATTTCACCCTTCTCCCTCCCACCTCCCCTCTGGTAACCAGCAGTTTGTTCCTAGAGTTGAGAGGCTCTTCTTACAGGACACCTGGGGAATTCAGTGGGCTAAACATCTGCCTTCAGCACAGGTCATGATCCCGGGGTCCTGGGACTGAGCCCCATATTGGGCTCCCTGCTCAGCGAGGAATCTGCTTCTGCTTTTCCCTCTCCCTCTGCCCCACCCCATCTCCTGCTCGCTCTCTCTCTGTCTCTCTCCCTCTCTCAAACAAATAAATAAATAATCTTTTAAAAAAAGAGGCTCTTTCTTGGTTTGCCTCTTGGTTTCTTTTCCTTTGCTCCATTGTTTTGTTTCTTTATATATATATATATATATATAATTATGTTAATCAACATACATTACATCATTAGTTTCTTTATGTATATTTTGCCACAAATTTTTTTTATTATGCTATGTTAATCACCATACATTACATCATTAGTTTTTGATGTAGTGTTCCATGATTCATTGTTTCCGTATAACACCCACTGCTCCATGCAGAACGTGCCCTCTTTAATACCCATCACGAGGGTAACCCATCACCCCATCCTCCTCCCCTCTAGAACCCTCAGTTTGTTTTTCAGAGTCCATCGTCTCTCATGGTTCGTATCCCCCTCCGATTTCCCCCCTTTCATTTTTCCCTTCCTGCCACCTTCTTTTATTTTTTAAACATATAATGTATTATTTGTTTCAGAGGTACAGATCTGTGATTCAACAGTCTTGCTCAATTCACAGCGCTCACCATAGCACATACCCTCCCCAAAGTCTATCACCCAGCCACCCCATCCCTCCCACCCCCCACCACTCCAGCAACCCTCAGTTTGTTTCCTGAGATTAAGAATTCCTCATATCAGTGAGATCGTATGACACATGTCTTTCTCTGATTGACTTATTTCGCTCAGCATAACACTCTCCAGTTCTATCCATGTTGTTACAAATGGCAAGATTTCATTCCTTTTGATGGCTGCATAATATTCCATTGTATATATATATACCACCTCTTCTTTATCCATTCATCTGTCTAAGGACATCTTGGCTCTTTCCACAGTTTGGCTATTGTGGACATTGCTGCTATAAACATTGGGGTGCATGGACCCCTTTGGATCCCTACATTTGTATCTTTGGGGTAAGTACCCAGTCGTGCAATTGCTGGATCATATGGTAGCTCTATTTTCAACTTTTTGAGGAACCTCCATACTTTTCTCCAGAGTGGTTGCACCAGCTTGCATTCCCACCAACAGTGTAGGAGGGTTCCCCTTTCTCTGCATCTCCACCAACATCTGTCGTTTCCTGACTTGTTAATTTTAGCCATTCTGACTGGTGTGAGGTGGTATCTCATTGAGGTTTTGATTTGGATTTCCCTGATGTCGAGCGATGTTGAGCACTTTTTCATGTGTCTGTTGGCCATTTGGATGTCTTCTTTGGAAAAATTTCTGTTCATGTCTTCTGCCCATTTCTTGATTGGATCATTTGTTCTGTGGGTGTTGAGTTTAAGAAGTTCTTTATAGATTTTAGATACTAGCCTTTTATCTGACATGTCATTTGCAAATATCTTCTCCCACTGTGTCTGGTGTCTTTTGGTTTTGTTGACTGTTTCTTTTGCTGTGCAAAAGCTTTTTATCTTGATGAAGTCCCAATAGTTCATTTTTGCCCTTGCTTCCCTTGCCTTTGGCCATGTTTCTAGGAAGAAGTTGCTGCAGCTGAGGTCAAAGAGGTTGCTGCCTGTGTTCTCCTTTAGGATTTTGATGGACTCCTGTCTCACATTGAGGTCTTTCAACCATTCGTGTGTGGTGTAAGGAAATGGTCGAGTTTCATTCTTCTGCATGTGGCTGTCCAATTTTCCCAACACCATTTGTTGAAGAGAGTGTCTTTTTTCCACTGGACATTCTTTCCTGCTTTGTTGAAGATTTGTTGACCATAGAGTTGAGGGTCCATTTCTGGGCTCTCTATTCTGTTCCATTGATCAATGTGTCTGTTTTTGTGCCAGTACCATGCTGTCTCAATGATGACAGCTTTGTAATAGAGCTTGAAGTCTGGAATTGGGATGCTGCCAGCTTTGCTTTTCTTTTTCAACATTCCTCTGGCTATTCGGGGTCTTTTCTGGTTCCATACAAATTTTAGGATTATTTGTTCCATTTCTTTGAAAAAAGTGGATGGTCTTTTGATGGGGATTGGATTAAATGTGTAGATTGCTCTAGGTAGCACTGACATCTTCACAATATTTGTTCTTTGAATCCATGAACATGAAACATTTTTCTATTTCTTTGTGTTTTCCTCAATTTCTTTCATGAGTATTTTATATTTTCTGAGACAGATCCTTTGCCTCTTTTGTTAGATTTATTCCTAGGTATCTTATGGTTTGGGGTGCAATTGTAAATGGGATCGACTCCTTAATTTCTCTTTCTTCTGTCTTGTTGTTGGTTTATAGGAATGCAACGGACTTCTGAGCATTGGTTTTATATCCTGCCACTTTACTGAATTCCTGTATGAGTTCTAGCAGTTTTGGGGTGGAGTCTTTTAGGTTTTCCACCCAAAGTACCATATCATCTGCAAAGAGTGAGAGTTTGACTTCTTTGCTGATTAGGATGCCTTTTATTTCTTTTTCTTGTCTGATTGCTGTGGCTAGGACTTCTAATACTCTGTTGAACAGCAGTGGTGATAGTGGACATCCCTGCCATGTTCCTGACCTTAGGGGGAAAGCTCTCAGTTTTTCCCCATTGAGAATGATATTTGCTGTAGGTTTCATAGATGGCTTTTATGATATTGAGGTATTATCCTCTATCCATATACTCTGAAGAGTTTTGATCAAGGAAGGATGCTGTACTTTGTCAAATGCTTTTTCTGCATATTTAGAGGATTATATGGTTCTTGTTCTTTCTTTTATTAATGTTCTGTATCACATTGATTGATTTGTGGATGTTGAACCAACCTTGCAGCCCAGGGATAAATCCCACTTGGTCATGGTGAATAATCCTTTTAATGCACTGTTGGATCCTATTGGCTAGTATTTTGATGAGAATTTTTCCATCCATGTTCATCAAGGATATTGGTCTGCAATTCTCCTTTTGATGGGGTCTTTGTCTGGTTTGGGGATCAAGGTAATGGTGGCCTCATAAAATGAGTTTGGATATTTTCCTTTCATTTCTATTTTTTTGGAACAGTTTCAGAAGAATGGGTATTAATTCTTCTTTATTGTTTGGTAGAATTCTCCTGGGAAGCCATCTGGCCCTGGGCTTTTGTTTGTTGGGAGATTTTTGATGACTGCTTCAATTTCCTTAGTGGTTAAAGGTCTGTTCAGGGTTTCTATTTCTTCCTGGTTCAGTTTTGGTAGTTGATACATCTCTAGGAATGCATCCATTTCTTCCAGGTTATCTAATTTCCTGGCATATAGTTGCTCATAATATGTTCTTATAATTGCTTGTATTTCTTTGGTGTTGGTTGTGATCTCTCCTCTTTCATTCATGATTTTGTTGATTTCGGTCATTTCTGTTTTCTTTTTGATAAGTCTGGCCAGAGGTTATTCAATCTTGTTAATTCTTTCAAAGAACCAGCTCCTAGTTTCATTGATCTATTCTACTGTTCTTTTGGTTTCTATTTCATTGATTTCTGCTCTGACCTTTCTTATTTCTCTTCTCCTGCTGGGTTTAGGCTTTATTTGCTGTCCTTTCTCCAGCTCCTTTAGGTGTAGGGTTAGGTTGTGTATTTGAGACCTTTCTTGTTTCTTGAGAAAGACTTGTATTGGTATAGACTTTCCTCTTAGGACTCCCTTTGCTGCATCCCAAAGATTTTGAACAGTTGTGTTTTCATTTTCATTTGTTTCCATGAAATTTTTAAATTCTTCTTTAATTTCCTGGTTGACCCATTCATTCTTTAGTAGGATGCTCTTTAGCCTCCATGTATTTGAGTTCTTTCTGACTTTCCTCTTGTGATTGAGTTCTAGTTTCAAAGCACTGTCATCTGAAAATATGCAGGGAATGATCCCAAACTTTTGGTACCATTTGAGACCTGATTTGTGACCTAGGATGTGATCTAATCTGGAGAATTTTCCATGGGCACTAGAGAGGAATATGTATCTGCTGCTTTGGGATGGAATGTTCTGAATATATCTGTGAAGTCCATTTGGTCCAGTGTGTCATTTAGAGACTTTATTTCCTTGTTGATCTTTTCTTAGATGGTCTGTCCATTTCAGTGAGGGGGGTGTTAATGTCCCCTATTATTATTGTATAGTTGTCGATGCGTTTCTTTGCTTTGTTATTAATTGGCTTATATAATTGTCTGCTCCCACGTTAGCGGCATAGATATTTACGATTGTTAGATCTTCTTGTTGGATAGATCCTTTAAGTAGGATATAGTGTTCTTCCTCATCTCTTATTACAGTCTTGGTTTAAAATCTAATTTGTCTGATATAAGGATTGCCACCCTAGCTTTCCTTTGGTGTCCATTAGCATGGTAAATGGTTTTCCACCCCCTCACTTTCAATGTGGGGGTGTCTTTGGGTCTAAAATGAGTCTCTTGCAGACAGCATATCGATGGGTCTTGTTTTTTTATCCAGTCTGATAGCCTGTGTCTTTTGATTGGGGCATTTAGCCCATTTACATTCAGAGTAACTATTGAAAGTTAGGAATTTAGTACCATTGTATTGCTTGTAAGGTGACTGTTACTGTATATTGTCTGTGTTCCTTTCTGGTCTATGTTGCTTTTAGGCTCTCTCTTTGCTTAGAGGACCCCTTTAAGTATTTCTTGGAGGGCTGGTTTCCTGTTTGCCAATTCCTTTAGTTTTTGTTTGTCCTGGAAGCTTTTTATCTCTCCTTCTGTTTTCAACGACAGCCTAGCTGGATGTAGTGTTCTTGGCTGCATATTTTTCTCATTTAGTGCTCTGAATATATCATGCCAGTCCTTTCTGGCCTGCCAGGTGTCTGTGGATAGGTTTGTTGCCAATCTAATGTTTTTACCATGGTAGGTTACATATCTCTTTTCCTGAGCTACTTTCAGGATTTTCTCTTTGTTTCTGAGACTCATAAGTTTTAGTATTAGATGTTGGGGTGTTGACCCATTTTTATTGATTTTAAGAAGGGTTCCCTGTGCCTCCTGGATTTTGATGCCTGTTTCCTTTCCCAAATTAGGGAAGTTCTCTGCTATAATTTGCTCCAATATACCTTATGCCCCTCTCTGTCTTTCTTCTTCTTCTGGGATCCCAATTATTCTAATGTTGTTTTGTCTTTTTTTTTTTTTAATTTTTTATTGTTATGTTAATCACCATATATTACATCATTAGTTTTCGATGCAGTGTTCCATGATTCATTCTTTGTTCATAACACCCAGTGCTCCATGCAGAACGTGCCCTCCTCAATACCCATCACCAGGCTAACCCATCCCCCCACCCCCCTACCCTCTAGAACCCTCAGTTTGTTTTTCAGAGTCCATCATCTCTCATGGTTCGTCTCCCCCTCTGACATACTCCCCTTTTCTTCCTCTCCTGTTATCTTCTTCTTTTCCTTTTTTCTTAAAATATGTTGCGTTATTTGTTTCAGAAGTACAGATCTGTGATTCAACAGTCTTGCACAATTCACAGCGCTCACCGTAGCACATCCTCTCCCCAATGTCTATCACCCAGCCATCCCATCCCTCCCACCCCCAACCACTCCAGTAACACTCAGTTTGTTTCCTGAGATTAAGAATTCCTCATATCAGTGAGGTCATGTGATACATGTCTTTCTCTGATTGACTTATTTCACTCAGCATAACACCCTCCAGGTCCATCCACGTCGTTGCAAATGGCAAGATCTCATTCCTTTTGATGGCTGCATAATATTCCATTGTGTATATATACCACATCTTCTTTATCCATTCATCTGTCGATGGGCATCTTGGCTCTTTCCACAGTTTGGCTATTGTGGACATTGCTGCTATAAACATTGGGGTACACGTACCCCTTCGGGTCCCTACATTTGTATCTTTGTGGTAAATACCCAGTAGTGCAATTGCTGGATCGAACGGTAGCTCTAATTTCAACTGTTTGAGGAACCTCCATACTGTTTTCCAGAGGGGTTGCACCAGCTTGCATTCCCACCAACAGTGTAGGAGGGTTCCCCTTTCTCCACATCCCCGCCAACATCTGTCGTTCCCTGACTTGTTAATTTTAGCCATTCTGACGGGTGTGAGGTGGTATCTCATTGAGGTTTTGATTTGGATTTCCCTGATGCCGAGTGATGTTGAGCACTTTTTCATGTGCCTGTTGGCCATTTGGATGTCTTCTTTGGAGAAATGTCTGTTCATGTCTTCTGCCCATTTCTTGATTGGATTATTTGTTCTTTGGGTGTTGAGTTTGATAAGTTCTTTATAGATTTTGGATACTAGCCCTTTATCTGATATGTCGTTTGCAAATATTTTCTCCCATTCTGTCGGTTGTCTTTTGGTTTTGTGGACTGTTTCTTTTGCTGTGCAAAAGCTTTTTATCTTGATGAAATCCCAATAGTTCATTTTTGCCCTGGCTTCCCGTGCCTTTGGCGATGTTTCTAGGAAGAAGTTGCTGCGGCTAAGGTCGAAAAGGTTGCTACCTGTGTTCTCCTTTAGGATTTGGATGGACTCCTGTCTCACGTTTAGGTCTTTCAACCATTTGGAGTCTATTCTTGTGTGTGGTGTAAGGAAATGGTCCAGTTTCATTCTTCTGCATGTGGCTGTCCAATTTTCCCAACACCATTTGTTGAAGAGACTGTCTTTTTGCCATTGGACATTCTTTCCTGCTTTGTCAAAAATAAGTTGACCATAGAGTTGAGGGTCCATTTCTGGGCTCTCGATTCTGTTCCATTGATCTATGCGTCTGTTTTTGTGCCAGTACCATACTGTCTTGATGATGACAGCTTTGTAATAGAGCTGGAAGTCCGGAATTGTGATGCCGCCAGCTTTGCTTTTCTTTTTCAGTATTCCTCTGGCTATTCGGGGTCTCTTCTGGTTCCATACAAATTTTAGGATTATTTGTTCCATTTCTTTGAAAAAAGTGGATGGTATTTTGATGGGGATTGCATTGAATGTGTAGATTGCTCTAGGTAGCATTGACATCTTCACAATGTTGATTCTCCCAATCCATGAGCATGGAACGTTTTTCCATTTCTTTGTGTCTTCTTCAATTTCTTTCATGAGTATTTTATAGTTTTCTGAGTACAGATCCTTTGCCTCTTTGGTTAGATTTATTCCTAGGTATCTAATGGTTTTGGGTGCAATTGTAAATGGGATAGACTCCTTGATTTGTCTCTCTTCTGTCTTGTTGTTGGTGTATAGGAATGCCACTGATTTCTGTGCATTGATTTTATATCGTGCTACTTTACTGAATTCCTGTATGAGTTCTAGCAGTTTTGGGGTGGAGTCTTTTGGGTTTTCCACGTACAGTATCATATCATCTGCAAAGAGTGAGAGTTTGACTTCCTCTTTGCCGATTTGGATGCCTTTGATTTCTTTTTGTTGTCTGATTGCTGTGGCTAGGACTTCTAATACTATGTTGAATAGCAGTGGTGAGAGTGGACATCCCTGCCGCGTTCCTGACCTTAGGGGAAAGGCTCTCAGCCTTTCCCCATTGAGAATGATACTCGCTGTAGGTTTTTCATAGATGGCTTTTATGATATTGAGGTATGTACCCTCTATCCCTATACTCTGCAGAGTTTTGATCAAGAAAGGATGTTGTACTTTGTCAAATGCTTTTTCTGCATCTATTGAGAGCATCATATGATTCTTGTTCTTTCTTTTGTTAATGTGTTGTATCACGTTGATTGATTTGCGGATGTTGAACCAGCCTTGCAGCCCAGGAATAAATCCCACTTGGTCATGGTGAATAATCCTTTTAATGTACTGTTGGATCCTATTGGCTAGTATTTTGGTGAGAATTTTTGCATCCATGTTCATCAAGGATATTGGTCTGTAATTCTCTTTTTTGATGGGGTCTTTGTCTGGTTTTGGGATCAAGGTAATGCTGGCCTCATAAAATGAGTTTGGAAGTTTCCCTTCCATTTCTATTTTTTGGAACAGTTTCAGGAGAATAGGTATTAATTCTTCTTGAAATGTTTGGTAGAATTCCCCTGGGAAGCCATCTGGCCCTGGGCTTTTGTTTGTTGGGAGATTTTT